>NW_009628182.1:269837-293073 GCF_000690535.1 Cariama cristata | reverse complement strand
TTCCCTCGCGCGCTTGGCCGCTGTGCCGTGCGCAGCAGTGCTGAGGTAACCGCGCTCCCCCCTGAGGCGTTGCGGGCGGCTGCGCGGTGCCGGGGTGGCGTCTTCGGTTTGTTAGGCGCGGAGAGGGCTGAACGTAATAAAAATATACCTGAAGAAGGAGTAATACGTTTCGTTAGCCGCCAACAGGCGGTGCGGAGGTGGTGGTTTGAATCGTAGCCTTTGAGTTTGTACCGCACGGCTCTGCGCTGGGCAGCTTCTCCACAGTGTAAATCTGCCTGCGCTCCGTTCTTCAGCGACGTGGTCTCAGGTATTTACCTCAGCTTGGAGATCACCATGCTCTGCATAAAAGCATATTTTGTTTTTTTTTCTCTCCCTCACTGGATTGCCCTCGTGTGAAGTAGGCGTGCCCTTTTTGAGTAGTGAGGTAATAGCATCTTTTCTTTGAGATTAAAAGTTATTTAAGAAGTTCTAGCACAGTCTAAAGTAGAAGTGAACTTCAAATAGAAGATGGTGAGCAGTGAGGTGAAAATATGTTTTACTGTGAACATTTATATTTCTTTGTAACGAGATTTTCTAGCTTTTCTTTTTAGGAAGGCTAAGATGATGTAATTTAGCATATAAATAATATGATAGTATGAAGGCAGTTCAACTTTTTCATCTCCACTAAGCCTTAAAATGACTTCAGAACTTTTCAATGACTTAATATATCCATTTGTAGAACATATACTTTTTTTTATTTGTCTGCATTAACTTTTCTTGCCACAACTCTATGTATTTCTAAAATATGACCAAATGACCCTATGGTTTAAACTACGATGATGGGCAAAAGTGATGTGTGTAAGATTACAGAATTTGGCATGGTATAGCCTCTTGTTAGTGAAGTTGTAAAAACCTCAAATAAGGATAGGACAGATGTTAATAAAACTCATTAGGCAAATAGGCAGCAGAACTAAGAATTTGTGCCTTTTTTTATAGGTGTTATAAATGTAAAAAATAGGAAGAGAACTGAACTGCTTGGTTTTAAAGAGACATAAAATATACCAGAAATTGATGGAAGGAAAACAATCGACTGGTCTTTGTCAGTATACAATTTCTTTAAGAGCAGCAAATATTTTGTGTTAGTTACAGTTTGTAAAACAAAACAAATCCCCAAACCCAAACAAACTACCCCTACCTGATCCCCCTAAAGTCATTGTACAAGTAAGCTGTTTTTTGTCAACAATTATTTTAAACAGAACTGAAATTCTATCTCTCAGTAGCAAAATACAACGCTGGACTGGTAGGAGTAGTGACATAGTGAGGAAGATCAGCAGAGCTGTGGTGACAAAAACAGAATTATAGGAAAGCTTTTGGTTACTGCTCTACACTTTGAGTTGAAATCTCATCAGGCTTGGCAGTGTGCTGAGACTGGCCCGGCAGTCTTTAGACACAATAAAGAAATTATTCATGGGCTGCAGCAAAGGAGAGCTAATTTTGACCTTCTGAGCAGCATGTTTCACAATGTTACTGACTAGCTAGCTAGTCTAAAAGTGGCCATAAAGTACTTAAATTTGGCATTCTTGAAAACAACAGAAAAACCCATAGTAGTAAATGGTAAGTGTGTTTGATTTCAAAAAGGAGAATTGTATAGAATGATAGAGCTTTTCACAAGGAAAAGGAAGGGCTTAGCCAAATGGGTGAAATGCTTGCAAATGGCATGGACTATTAACAAAAACGATGCTAGAATTGTATGGCAAATGACTGTCACTTGTCAGCTCAATTCTAGAGCAATTAAAATGAACCAGTGTACACGCAATCCAGGTAAAATGATTTATTGAGAGTAAGATGAAACTCTTACACTCATAAATTGGACATAAAAACACAACAGGGCAGGTCAAAATGATTATGAGGAAGGAGTTTTCAAAGAAATAGAAACTACTAAGAATCCTTGTACAAACACATCACAGGTCAGAATCCTGCTGGAGAACTTACAGGGCAAAGAGCTATAAAAGGTATAAAAGGATTATCAAAAGAAACAAAACATAGGAAAAAAAAGCTGAATCTTTTCCCTGTTGACTGGAAGGAGCTTAAAGAGATTCCCACATGCAGTCTCTTTGTATGTGTTTTGAAGGAGCTTTCTTAGAATTGGATTGTTGGGAGAAGAAATTGCCAGAATAAGATCTCTGTGCTTGCTGAAGAACTTTAATGAAACTTATGTACAAAAGCACTGACTGACTAACTGTGGTGTGCAAACTATTATAATTTTGTTAGTACTGAGAGAACAGGTGGTGGTGTACATGACGCACATTTTTAAGAGTTTTAACAGAAGCATTGGGAACCGTAGGGCTAGGAAGTTTGGCTTCTGTATGAAGTCACTTGGTGGAATTTACTTGATGAAGAATAGAGCTGTAGGCATGTGGGTAAGATTGATGTAATGGGAAAGACCATGGAACTTGTAAAAGGTGCCTTGCAAACCTGTTATTGAAAGGACCAGTAAACAAGCAGTAATTTTGATTTAATTGATGTATTCTACGAGAGTTCACAGAAAGACTTGGAATGGTGTTGCTCACCAAATAACGTTAAAGAAATTGAACTTCCATGTATCATGGTTTAATAATTGTCAACAAATGGAAATCAAGATGAGAAATAATTGCTAGCTTTCCCATGTAAGGGAGTCTGACAGGAATTTGTTCTAGAGTTTCTGCCATCTAATATCCCCCTAAGTGATCTGGAAAAAAACGATGAGCAAAGTGGTAAAATTTGTTCACTGCACTGATTTATTCACTGCAGTAAAAATGAAATCTTGTTACAAAGAGCTGTAGAACGACTTCATGACACTGCGTGATGGAGTGATAAAACGGCACATGAGATTCAGTGCAGATAAATGCACTTGCGAAAACTAGTCTTAATTTTCCACATTAAAACCAAGGACACTGAATTACATATGGCATGAGAGAGATCTTGAAATTATAATGCTTCATTCTAAGCAAATGCTAGCTCAAAGCACAGTAGCGGTCAAAGAAAAAAAAAGGGCAACTAGCCTATTAGGAATTATTAGAAAAAGGATAGAAAACAATCCATAAAACCTTATTACGCCCTTGTGTAAGTACCATCGTTTCCCTGCAGATTGTTACCTGAAGTTCTTGTTACCCCTCTTCTAAAGTGTATTATAAAATTCAAATACATACAGAGAAGGACCACAAGGATGATCATAGGTATGAAAAGACATTTTCTTAAGGAGTCATTAGATAGATTAGGGTCCTTCATGCTGGAGAAGTTACAACCAAGATGATAGAAGTCTATGAAGTGTTGAGTTTCATAGAACAGATGAATGAGAAGTGACTGTTTATGATTTCTTTTTTCTTCCTAATGTGAAAAATGAGGGGGTATCATGAAATTACCCAGTAAATGTTCAGAACAAAAGGGTACGTAATTATGTGATCAAAGATTAGACAAATTGGTGGAAGCAGAATTTCTGAAGAGGTATTAAACGTCCTTTAGTAGGAGGTTCTTTAACTGCAGATTTCCAGAATCTGTCAGTGAGTATTAGGAGAAATATTGCTGCATGCTTACCCTTCTATGGCAGATTAGCAAGGTAGAGGGTAACACGAGGCAAAGTGAACTTGTGGTTTGATCCAATATTGTCATTCTTGTGTTTTTATGTGATGGGAACAAAAGGTGGCAGAGGCTGCAGCAGGTGTTTGTATGCCTTGCTGTACGATGGCCGTGTGCATGGCAGGGGAGGTTGCCGCATGGTATTTCCCCCTCTCCTGCTCTGGAGCCTGACCTGCCTGTAGCAATTGTTTGAGGTCTCAAAGCTGGAAGGTGGCTGTGGTTTTAAGTTGGTGCCACATAAACTGCAGGTAGTTTAACTAGGGAGCACAGAGTGGGGATCAGGTGGAAAAATCAGTTGGACATGACTCTTGTGTAATCTGTGGAAAGAGATGTATTTTAAGTTCTCGCTCCTTCATGCTTGCACCACAAAATGCTGCAGTTGCGTTACTGTTCTTGGAATGCAGAAGTCTGATCTTAATGCTTTCTTGAGTACTTCTAGGCATTGTAGGGAGAGTTTTTAACTCCCTTTATTTTTTATTCTTTTCCTGTCTGCCTGATAAGATAAATGTGTGGGAACAATGTCTCTCACTACTGGAAGCTGAGCAGGCATGCTGTTTGCCTCAGGCAGTACTACTTATTACTCCCACAGAAGAGTGATGCTTATAACTTGAAATGGAACCCATCTTTAGATGTATAATTAAGTCCTGATGTCAAGAAGGAAAATGTAAATTCAGCTTTTTAAACTTTAATATGTGAGGTAAACCTCCTAGAACAAGAGAATAACCTAACTCTAAAGTAGTATCAGTGCCAACAGCTACAAAATACATAAAACAATGCAACTATAGAAAGAATTTGACTGTCTAAAGCGTGGGGCTAATTGACAATGAAAAAAATCCATATTATAATTGTGTATGTCATGTAGCGTACTTATTTTTGTTTTTCTTACTGTACAGTCATTTAAGACAAGCTGACTGCTATATACATTCCCAAGTAGGAAAAGGTGATAAAGCTGTCTGCATTAAAATTTGTACTAGAATGATAAAATCACAGTCCTAGAGTACAGTGTGTCATAAAGTGTCTTCCCTGCTTTCCTTGTTTATCTTTTTTCCTGAATCTTCCTCCAGCTTAAATTATGATGGAAAAAGATCAAATAACTCATTAATAAAGATGTTACATATGAGAACCTTTACTCTGTTTTTTAGACATAAGTGTCTTTTACATCATTAAATTTAAACTATTGTCTTTGGCACTTCTATTTGATTATTGGTAGTTCATTGTGGAAGCTGTGGATCCACCACTGTGTTTTATAAGAGTGTAGTGGTGAGAACAGTATGCTAAAAAAATTGGCAGGTGACCGGATTTGTGGAATGACATCTTTTCTTCATGTTTCAAGTGAGATACATAGTGTAATGTACTTCTGTTAATTTATTCTTGTGCTACGCTATTTTCCATCACACCTGCAATAATACTGCATAACTAATGTGTTGCAATGTCATTGGTCAAAACCAGCAAGCTATATCTGAAAACTTACATTTAGTAAGGATGCTTATTTTAAAAGTATGCAGAAAATGCATTTTCAATGGTTGACAGTTACAGTAGCAGCACTAATGATGAAGTTGTTTGGAAATCTCCCGAGGTTTTTCTCATAGTTTGTGTCTTGGGTCCTATTTAGAGTAGTAGAAAGTCAAATACTTCAGTCTTGTTTTCTAGTTAATTTTCTTGGCAGGTAATTACATTTTAGCCTGTTGTAGATGTCAGGAAATCTCCACTGTTCTAAGAATTACCATGAACTTCACTTGTAAAACCATATAAATCCTCCAGAATATATATAAAAAAAAGAAGTTGTAACATCTTAGTTATTAAGAAATCCACTGTCTATCAGATCTAGTTTGATGTGCTTAAGTATAGTGGTATCTGTACCTAAATCTTGGTTATAACTAAAATGTTTAGGACACTAAAACATTTGAACTAAAGGAATTGGTACTGATTAGGTTACTGTTTAGAACCTGGCTTGCTGACGCCTTCATCAATGGCAGAGTCTTTACCATTATAGAGTAAATAGTAGTGAAATTGTGCTTTTGGTTTTTACTGTACAATTTTATTCTTTATTTTACTTTATTGAAATGCTTTGGGATACCAACTAGAACATATCAGAATTTTAGAGACAATAACTTATTGGAGGATGCAGATGAGAAATAATGATTTTCAGCTTCTTTAAATTTTTTGCTAATTGAAATAAAATAAAACAACTTTGAAAAAATTAATAATTATCTACAGTGATTTACTGGCCACAGATTTATTTATTTTTTTTAAATAGCTGCATCTAAGCATCAGGATTATTTAAAAAAAGTTATCAGGTTCATACTTAATTTATGGTAATGTTTTCCTGTTTGGTTGTTTTTTATTGATACATTTTAGAACATAAAAGGTGGCGAGAGTCTGCCAAGTAAGAGAAGTGTTTCAAAGAGACTGAATTACTCTAGGACCTTGCAGCTATAACCAAGCTCCTACAATGGAGCTGGCTAGGAATAGCAAAAAGCAGAGAGGGAGTCTAAAGAGCGTAGTCAGCTGGTATGCTAATTTTAAATGTCTGTGTAATGTTAATTCCCTTTTTAAAAAATGATCAAGCATATTACTGAACACTTGTGACAATGTTTTATTATGCTAATATTCTGAAAAGCTAAGCTGAGCCATGCCAAGTGCAGAAATGATTGAACATTTGCCCATTCAAGCTTGTGTCCACAATAAGCAAAACCTGCTTTTTAAAATGTTTTTTTGAAGTTAACGAAATATACTTTGCTTTGTATGTCATCTGTAACCCAACAGATCCAAACAAAAGTCTGCCCATTCATGCTAATTCATAAAGAATTTGAACTTTGTCGAGAAATGGGTTTGTGGAGTTTAATTTGTAGTAGATATGGAAGCTAAGCAAGTGGCTGAGATATTTCACATTACTAAATGGCAGGTAGGGCCAGGATACTGGTACCACCTAGTGGTTACAAATGCAGTGATGCTGGCAGGCCTTCTCGAATATGGAGAAGCCAGAAGGTAACATTGCCGTTTTTCGGTTGGCTTAGGGCAAATATTAGTAATCCTATTAGCCATACCTCTCCACAATTTAATTGCGTTGTGCTTGTGCAACGATGTGACAGAGGTAACTAAAATTGATGTCATTTGTCTGTGCATCATGTAACGTTATAAAGTTATCACTGCTGTGGGATTGCCCATTGATTCTGTAGTATTCTGAGATCTTGCACCTCCTACTGTAAAGTGAAAGTGTGGGGTTTTGGGGTGTGTGTGGGGGTGTGTGTTTGGTTTTTTTTTTAATAGCATAGGTCATTTGGTTACTTCAGGGATATCAATTTTCAGTTTATTTACTGTGAGTAAAGACTCTTTTGAAGTCTTTTGTGACTTATGGTTAAGAAAAAATATTGCCAAAACCCGGGAAATGTATCTGGAATATTTGCAAATATAAATAAAGAAGTGACAAAGATACATTCTTAAGGTAGCAGTCGGAACACGTACTCTATTAGAATCACATTCTTTCAATTCAGTTGTTGGGTTTTTTCTGTGATTTTAAAAAAAACAACACAGACATACTTGAATTCTTTGTATCAATTTTCTCATAGTTTTGCTACTTTAGTAATGACTGTATAAAAAGCATAAGCAGGTTTCTCGCAGCCTCTACACATTAAGCCTCTCTAGTATTGCTTGTAGACTTATCCTGTGCTATTATCGCATTACGTTTCTGTCCAAGCAGAAAAGAGAATAACTCCTCAGAGTTCATAATACAGGGAGTGATATATTTATGTATGTACATGTATTATGCATATGAAACATAAGTTCTCTTTTAAAGTCATGCAGTTCTTTGATTGCAGTAGTCCCCCTGTAGCTTAGAAAGGGCAGAACTCTTGAAGTTCTAGTATTTCATGTCAGATTTCAGTATGGGAGACCTGTTGAATCACAGACACTCTTAAATTTTCTCATAATTTTGTTACTTTAGGAGAGTAATGACTTTAAAGTAATGAGCTTTGATAGTTCTGCTGTGTCTTCAGGATCTTAGTAAAGTCCCAAATCTAAAGCATCTTGCAAAGAAATCTGCCTGCTGAGTAGTTATTATCACTGATAGTTTTTTGTCTGCAGTATTTCCATTTCCAGTTTATAATGTTTATCTCATCATCATTCTCAACATCATTGTAGGTCAGGATAATGATGTATAAATGTCCCTTTCAAAAGGTACTTGGGATTTAATTATGAGTCCTGCTAACAGAATAGTTGACAGATCTACATCAGTCAGTAGCAAAAAATACTTCAAAAATATTTCAAAGTCTGTAGATTATGACTTTACTTTTACTCAAAAGTCTTTTTATACTGTCTGTATCTTTTAGTTCTAGCTCAATTTACTGCTTACTCAAAGAATTAATGATGTCTTTAAAAATTTTCAGGCTGTTAAATCACTTCCAGAGCAGAAAGGCTGTAAATCTGCTATCAAATCTACACTGCAGAAAAAGATGTTCTTTTAATTATGAGAACTTTTACAGATTAGCAGTTCTACTTCAAAACCATACTGAGACGTGACAGATTCAAATTCTGTAAGCTGTGGGTTATAACTTTTGTGTTCTCTCGCGAGATGTAAATTTTTACAATATTGTAATAAACAGTGTTTTCTTTAATGTTTCTGTCACATCTTCTCAAACAAATTGCCGATTAAAGATGTCTTCCATTTGAAAGGCCTCAATAGCTGCTGTTCCTTATTATAGATGGTGCTGAAGTAGCAATGTTGGCTATATATAGCATTTATGACAAAGGGGATGCTTGAGCAGTACTAACTGCATAGAGTGAATTATAGTCCGTCATTAACCAAGTTAAAGAAGAGAATAATGGATTACTACTTTCTGATTACTGTTTTCCCCTGCAATTATATTTCCAAGAAATCCATTAGGGGGAAGCTGAGTCATGTGGTGATCCAGGCTGCAACCATGGCCAAGTATTTCGTGCTAGCGCTTCGGTAGTCAACATTTTTGTTAGGAATAATGTTTTCTGTGAATGCCGTTGCAGAAATACAAGGCATCATGCTTTCTCAACACTGAATAAGCAAAAAGAATAGTCTTTAAGTAATCACATGTAGAATCTGTGTAGTTATCTGTAATTATTGTAGTTATACAAATGGAGAACTAAGGCAAGGAGATTAAATGGTATACTGAAAAGGTGTTTGGGAATATGAGAATTTAAATCTGAAGTAAGCTTCTGATTTCTAGATTTGGATGATTTTGGGTGATATTTTAGCTACCTGTATGCTTTATCTTTTAGGAAGAGAGAGACGGAAGGTCAAGAGAACTCATCGAATGTGCAACGGAAGTTTTCATTCAAAATTTGTATTCCTTTTACATATTTTATTCAGAAACAGTTTTTGAAATCTAGGTTTAACTGATGGTGTTAAAAGACAGCTTTTCTTGAGAATTTAAAATGCTTTTGTGTTTTAAGGAATATTGACAATTTTGTCACTGTTAAAAATCTAACAGCTGGAGTATTTTGTTCCGTATTTGGGTGTGTGTAAGTGCACAAGAATTTCAGAACTCTTTAGTGGAGAGTTCTGTATGGATGCAAATTCCTTTGTAAATACCAACTGTTGCTGTTCTTACAGAAGAAATACTGCCAAATACTGGTACAATGGAGCTTAAAGAAACTGTGTGAGAAGAGCAGGAAACTTCTGTCAGATCTGAGGTCCTAGAGACTTTAAGATATCTTGATCTTTCACCGTTGACAGCTTTCATTTAATTTATTTTTAAGGCTGGTGGTATTTAAAGAAGGTTGGCTATTTCTGAGGTAGTTATCCTACATAAAATGAATAAAAAAAAGTCATGCAGCTCTTTAAGGACTTTAATGTTTATTTGCCTGCTAGATTTTTATCTTGAATTTATTGGAAAAAAATAAGACTTTTGAGGGCAAAGAGGGGCTTTGCTTCTGTCTGTTAGAGGAAATAATGAACACTTTCATGGGAAAAGATAGAAACTAATAATTCCACTCTTGAAAGATGCCTGTTTAAGGAACTGACCCGTAACCAGAGCAAAGAGTTTGAATAGCTCTGTACTTATCTAAGTCAAGTCCTTGCTGTAGATTATCTTTGCAGTCATTGCCCTGTCTCTAACTGCCATTCTTTCTTACAAATAGGTTGTAGAAATGTTGTAGTATGATCCTGTTTGGTTTTGATTTGTCTGTGTTTCTTGTCTGGTTCCTCTTGGTTTCTGTTCGTAGATTAATTTTTTTTTTGGCATCTCAGATCCGTTGCAGTATTTTAGTCAGGTTTTGGAGTTGGATACAGCATAGAAACACTGGTCACAGTTTGAGATCATACTTTTAAAGTAATCAAAACTGAGAGTTAGAGAGGAAAACATTTAAGTGGTTTGTTGGAGGCTGTTCATATGTTGAAGCTTTTATTCTATATCTGTGTGTTGATTTTAATAAAATATTCTATTTTTTTATATGCTTCTGATTCTTCTATGGGTAGAGATAATCATACCTGAGTCTTGTTATCCTCCTGTTTCTCTTAGAATTGGACAACTTTTCATTGGTTCTAAGGTCTTGTTTGCAAGGTTATGCTTCATAGCGGAAAACCTGCTGCAGATGCACACTTCTGTTAATACTTATTACGAGATCAATGGGATCAGTTAATACTTTGTGTGTGGATATGTATGAGCAATAATAGCCATTAAGTGTATCAGACACAGACCAACAATGCAAAACTAAAGCATGATCCTCAGGAGAGAAAGCGCTTTCAAATACTCTGAAAACAATTCTGTATTCTGGGGTTTTTGACAGTGCTTTCTAGTTAGCAAAACATAAGTGATTATATATTTTTATTTGTTTAATATAAATTTGCTTAAATAAAAATGGTACATAAACTTTAATATCTTAATGAGTTTTCACAGTTAAAATGTAATAGCATATGAGAAACAAAATGAAAAACAGATGCAATATCTAAGTTCTTAAGTGGATAGTAAACTCTTTTGAGTGTTCTTTCAGCACTTGCGACAACCATTCTGGCCTTGTGTTTTCCCTAGAGAAGTGACAGAGTATGTGTAGTAATTGTTGGGTTGAATCTTTATTTTACACAACCACTATTTTTAGGTCAGAGCTCCATCATTGTGCCTTCCAAACCCAATCCACTCGTCTGAGGTTCCTCAAGTTACTGCGCTTTTTTTTTCTCTACTATGGATACATATTTTGGATAAGCAGTGAATTCCCAAAGCACACTTCACTTGTCATACAAATGTAGGCCTCAATCCAGCAAAGCACTTACATGTTAATAGTTAAATACATAGTTAACTGTTGCATTTGATTGCAGTAGGACTGCTTACATATTTTAAGCTATGGACGTAATGAAGTGCTTTAGTGGATTAGTGCCCACGTGTAATGCCAAGGAAGAGCAACAAATTTGCATTATGCTACTGAGCTAGGTCCTCTAATACAGATATAGATTTGCAAAGTGTTTAATTAAAAAAAAAAAAAACTTAATTTATAATGCAAATATTTTAGCTATTTAAACATATGCACTCTATAAATATAGTTGTATTTTTTTTTCTTTAAAAAAAGTGAAAACAACTTTTCATTTTCACTTGCTCTTATGGTGAGTATTGCCATGCTTTCGTAGATGGGCAGTTGCTTTAAAAATGCGTATAGACTGGTGTATCAGGCTGGGACCTGGGGAGCTTTGCAGGTTTAGGGCCATAAAATGTGCTGGGCCATAAAATGTGGTTTGGAGGGAGAGCTGGAGGAAGTGAATAATTCTGTGGCATAAAGTGAGAAAATGGAGTGTTTGAACAAAGCATCGGAATCAAGAGCTCTTTGCTCAGAGGAACTCCCATAGTTTAAATGTTATAACCCTCAATGGTATAATGGTGTTGGGGACTTTGTGACATATTGTGCTGGGAAAGATGAAAAATATGCAGATGAGGTTGTTTTTGAAAGGTTTTATTTAAAAAAAAATAAAAAACATTGACAATTGTGCTAGAAGTTAGTGAGGTGGCTATAAAGGCTGTGTAAGCACTGTATGTATTTAATACATCTGTATACATCTTCAGGCAACTGGATCTCAGGTCTTATTCAAGCTGTTTTATTAACGCATGTAAAGTTTCAGGTAGTATTTTGGAATATGAAAAATACCCCTTTTAAAACAGCATGTGTAACTATCCTAAATCTGCTTTACAGAGTTGGGTATTCAAACTAAAGGGTACTGCTGGAGTCTGACACTGATGTATTGGCTAATGTTGGTAACATGCTGGGAACTACCTGTGTGCTCTAACACTGGAAGGCAGTCCATTAGTGCCTGAATTAATGCACTGAGGGACTTTTAATTCTTCACAGAATCTATTTCCATATTTAATTACGAGAAAGTCATAGAAAAAAGTTACAAAGCACCTTCTTCATCCATTTCATTGTCAACGGGAGTGGCGATTAGTAATTCTTCTTCAAGTTATATTGCAGTGTTCACTTAAAATAATGCAGCTCCTTGCTGAGTTTGCTCCAATTAAGCCATATTTTATTTGCTAATGACTTACCAAGTTGACAATGACCTTGAAGTTGGTATTGTCAACACTTCTTGGCATAAAGAGCTAGGTGATTTAGAGTTATTAAGAGTGCATCAATTTATTCTTCAGTCTTCGTCAGTATTTTTAAAAAGCTTTTTAATTCCATTACAGATAGAATACTTTACCTGAATAATGTACAGGTTAGTAAGTTAAGTAACAGTCCATTTATATTGTTTTTACTGCAGACTTTAAAGATGTGTATATATAAGGCAACACTTTTATTGGTTTTGAGTTTGAAAAAGTGTGCTGAACTGGGTCATCTTTACAATTGAGTAGATTTAATCACGACAAATGCAATTTATTACTGTCACATTTGTTGGCTGTCAGTCACTTATATAAATACATTTTAATAAATATTTAGGCATTGAATTTAATTGTTTCAGAAGTTAGACTTTATCATGGTCTAATTTATTTTACTGTATGTTAAAGAAGGGTGCTAGTATAATTGAACAGGAAAAGATGTGAATTGTTTATGAATGCTTCTTGGTAATTTAAAACAAAGACGAATAATAAAATTACACTTATATAGTTTAGAACCACATAGTTACAGTCTAGTAATAACACAAAACACCCATGCCTTTAGATGTAATTTACAGTGGGCTAGTTTGAACGTTTTTAGTCCAAACACAGTATTTAGCACAATTAAGCGCTGTAATGAACTCTGTTTTGTCACTAAAAATATTCCTGAACTTTTCAATTTGTTTTTATCAGACTTCTCCTTCTGGAAGCTGATGTTGCATGTCATCTTAATCCAGATGCATACATAATCACACTGCCAATTCATGCACATTATTTGCTGGGAGCTATCATTAGTTCCTGTTTACTCACACTTTTATATTAAATCGTACCTGTCTTGAAGGGGAGGGGGGGGAGAACCTTAGTGAGTTTAGAAAGAAGTAGATATCACTACTTAAAGTATTCTATGTTAAGTTTTGTCTTCTGATTTGATGCATTTTAATTACATTATATTTTACTTGCTAAGAATATTGTTCCATATGCTGAAGATACTACTTCCTGCATGCTATTTAAAAAAAAAAAGGTGATCAAACTATTATCTTTCCTCGATCAAATCTCTTGGGAATATACTCCTTTTGTTTTGCCCTCAAGAATTGAGTTACTATGCCATAAAAATTGACTTTAATGGAGTCGTCATTATGTGCATATACTGTAACTGAGAAACCATATGATCTAATTACTGTAACCCGTTTCTTTCTTAACTCTAAATCTCTGTTCTCGGTTTCTGCATCATGCCTAATAAAATATCCTATAGGCTTTGGGCTGTCCAATCCAGGGATTGTGAGGTGCCTAGGATCTTTTGAATATTGAAATGTTGAGTAACAGTGTATATAAATAGCTTCCTAGGGAGCAGCAAGCAAAGATTTCAATTCAAGATACTCAATCATGTACATAAACTTAAGTTTGTAAGTTATTACTATCTCTTTGTGTTTAAAAATACCTTTTAAAATTGCTTTCCAATTTTACAGTAAATAGAGTAAATTATACTAAGCATTCTTCTGTAGATGTTAGAATATGTCTGGAAATGTCAGTCATCTGATTGGATGCTGTATTTCTATAGCAAGGTTTTCATATTGTTTTTATATGGAAACACATGCTCATTTGAATTAGCAAGGGATTGGAATAAATAATTTTCCTTAAGACTACATAATGTGACTAGTGTTTTAAAAGCAGAGATAATTCTAAATTTCTAATGTGTTGTTCAGGATTTCAGTTTTTCAGTAGAAAATCCTCACTCTTCAGTGCAGTCAGTTGTGGTATTTGAAGTGGCTCATAATTTTGAAATGTTTTTTCAGCCGTGTAAGGCTAACTACCCTGTAAGTAAGGTACATCTACAAAAAAAGCAGCATCTGCATAAAATGAGAGAATGACTTTTTGACTTTTTTATTTGCTTGCTTTTGTTTTTGTTTTTAATTTGGATTTGCAAAACATGGAAGACTTTATACCTCGTGGAAATACATACTTTTCATTATCACAGAAACTGATAGTATGGTATTAAAAATGTTTAATATATGTTTCTAAAGGTACTACTCTTGTTCTGTGTAAAGTTCATTTACTTGTCAAGTGTTGCACCCAGAAAAAGAAGCAGAAATGTACAGATTAAATAAGCTCATAGTAAGATGACAATCTGCACATTTTATTCTCCTTAATAGCCTTAATATTTTTACAGTTTATTGTTAGTAATTTAATCTCATTCCTCTAGACACACAAGCTGACTTCTCTATTTTAGAGCAGACATCCCTCTGGGTGGGTTTCAGTTTGGAGTTCATTTCACATTTTTACCTGCCAGAGAAATTAAGTCTAGCTGATGTGAGGCTACTATTTGCTCAGCCTTTTGCCAGATCATAGAGGATGTGTTGGAGATCAGGGCCATCCAACTCTTGAAGACCCCCACCAATGTGGTTAGAATGTACAAGACTTTTCCTGCCGTGAGAAGGTTCTTTTCCATTAATAATAATATCATGCTATTCCTGTATTAGTATCATAATAAAATGTAGGTAATGCCACAAAATTAACCATTAAAAAGTTCAATATGCTTATCCCTATTATAGACTTTAAAATAAATTAGATTTCTACAGGCTCTGATCTGTCACAATTTAATTTTAAGTCGTCCATTCTGTGCATATCTGGACAATGTTTTTTCTTCTATCATGCATTAAACCAATAGTAAATAGTGCCTTACAGAGCCACTTGATGGTGCTGTCGCCCTTTTTACTCTGAAAATTCAGTTTAGCTGTCGTGCTTCCTTTATAATAATGATCATCTTAAACTGCTTTAAATGGTGAAGGAGGAGGAATTGTACAAGCAAGGAAAAGATTTTTCTTTTCCCTTTTCTTTTCTTCTTTCTTGCCAGGAAATGGTAACACGTTAAGAAAGAAATCTGTAAACCTGTGAGTTTTTTATCATGAGAACATATACACAGCATATAGGAATGATACATAGGTGTAAAGGAATCTATTTGAAGAAGGCACTAACTGATATTTTCAGGATTCTGAAGTTATTTGTGCATAATGAAGGAAAAATATGACTGAGTTGTCTTTCTGAGATGGGGCTGACTTCAGTGCTAAAATTCTTGAATTATGAAAACATGCATGCTTATCCTGGATGCACATTCTGTTAATGGTAGCAAAGTATTTTTTTTCAAAATACTGGAAAGATGATGTTCTTTGAACAGAAGCTGAGTATGGATAGCCAGTCTTATTCCCAGTTTGTGTGTCTGAGAATGTTATCTTTGTGGTCAATGTATCAGATTTGTTAGAAATCATGTAAAAGTTGCTGTGAATTATGTTGATGGGTTTAGAATTAGTGAGTGAAGTTTTAGATATGTATTTGCTGAACTGGTTGTTTTCTGATCTTGAAAGACACATTTGGTATACAGGCCACATTAATTCAGTGTTTGTGTGGTATGTATTTAGCATGGTTTTGATTCTTTAAAAGCAAGTAAGAGTTCAATTGGGAGAGTAATTTTGGG
Source organism: Cariama cristata (assembly GCF_000690535.1). Taxonomy (NCBI): domain Eukaryota; kingdom Metazoa; phylum Chordata; class Aves; order Cariamiformes; family Cariamidae; genus Cariama; species Cariama cristata. The sequence continues at coordinate 277,464 of NW_009628182.1, read as the reverse complement.
AAGGTGAGAGAATATTATGTCCGTGAGGTATTTTTCATTGATATTTCTCATACCGTCCCAGTAAAAGCAGCTTTTGCTGGGGAGCATGTGTATCCTGGTTAGCTCTTCATCAAGAGTCTCTGATTTTTCACTTCATCATAAAAATATTTTTAAGTTAAGGGTTTACACTGAACTTTCTGGATTAAAGTACTCTACCTAGTGATTATCATACTAAACCCTACAAACTCTGCTATGAATTCCAGTGGTTTACGGTTTGTGTTTTTGCATGATCTTAATTAATGCAGGGTGCCCTTTAATAGCCTAGACTGAATTTCATATATATATATACATAGTTGAACATGAAACTGAAAAATTAGCAATGAAGTGAAAGCAAATATTTGTACAAACCTTTGTGAGTCAAAGCAGATGTGTTCTATCCAGCTTAGTACATTTCCTTCAGCCATTTACAACTTGTGACTACTATGTAAATGTATTTGTGTTGGAAACTGGCAATTTAGGCGCCAACTTGGGGAGGAGGAAGTATGACACAAGCACATAGTAGAACAAAATGACACTGTAGGAATGTTAAATTTGAAAATTGTTGATATACCTCAAGTTAGATAGAACTGTTGCTTCTGGTCTATCCTCCTAAAATCTGTTGAATAGAACATAACTGGATGTGTTTTTGACAGCTTGAAAGAGGAATATGTAGATGTGTGCAGAAAGTGTAATTGGACAGGTGAGTGGTCCATTGAGCAGGGTTGTAGTGCTGAGGTCTGTAACTGCTTGATGTGGACAACGATAACCTGAATTTTGTTACATTTGCCGTTTTTATGCATTCTGGTCTGTATAGTTTGAAGCTAAATTGTTAACCAGTACTTTCTTTTCTGTGGCAATCATGACTTCATCTCTGGGAGAGATATCTGTGCTCTGCTTGATGTGTTACTCTGCCCTAAAATACAAAGGAATATATTTTAGTAATTTAACTGGAAAAAGCTGTGAGCGTAAACCTCAAGAAGAGCCAGGACCTGGGCAATATGACACAACTCGGTAAATAACAATATGCCAGGATATTTTATTTTGTTTTTCTGTTTATTCAGAAATTGTTATGTTTATTCTTTAGAATTAGTTTGTTCTGGTTTTCAGTTTTATCTGCATTTTGCTAATATATTTTAATTTCTCTTCTGGTTTTAGCCTTTCTGTTTGTAGCAGTCAGGCTCATTTGCTGTTCCTGAGCTCTTATACTTCATGGAGACTTTCCTTTCACATATGCAGACATTTCTGCTTGTTTCACTGGAAACATAATCCTTACAGTTATTAATTTTGTTTTGGCTTCAGAGCAGTGAACACATTTTTAAAGGTTTATTTTACAGAAAACCAATTTACTTTATACTTGAAGGCTTGTAAAAAATATGATCTACTTTCAGTAAAGTAGTTGAGTTTTTGACTCATCCAGGCTGGTCTTCTGCCACACTTGATAGCCTTTTTGCACATTAGAAAGTGCTTTGAGGAGCGTGTTCTTGAATATCAATCGGCTCGGCTCTCCTGAGCCCCTTGGCTGTTCAGAGCCATGCCCTGTGGGATACAGTCAAGCAGGTCTCTGAGCAAGTCAGAGCTAGGCAAGGTGCTCTGCTGGGCTTTTTAATGATGAAAAAGGACAAATTTTTGGGGGATGTGGAGGTGAAAGTGGAGGAGGAATTTAAGATCCCAAGAGAAGTGTGCAAGGCAAATAGTAAAATTAATCCTTAAATAACTAATGCTTAATTTAGCCCCTTCTCTTGACTTCCAAATAGTTAATTGTCAAAAAGGATGTAAGGAATTATTTTTCCTAGTTGAGCTTACAGCCTTGTGTTATGAGGAAGGCACCTCCTTCATGTCTCTCTCTTCCTGTAGAGGTGCTCATTAAGATACTGTAGACTACGTATTTCCACTACTCTACAAGTGCTCATTAAGATACTGGAAAATGTGGGTATGACCATTGCTTCCTCTGTGTGTCTTACAAGAAGAAATGACTGGCTCTAATTTCTGTTAGAAACAACAACAAAAAGACTTCATGTTTCAGATTGTGCATCCTATTCTCAAACTTTAAGTGAAATAAGAAGTTTGTATGAAAAGTTTGGGAAATACAAGATTTCAGAATCTTTCAGTGACTCTGCTGGCTGGTTTAAGAAGCAATATGATAAATGTGGTGCCCGATGTTACTTGCCTGCAAACACAACTGACACTGTGTTAGTTAAAGGCACTTAAGCATGTGACTGGCCTGTAAATTCCAAGCCTGTGACTGCAGAGCATTGCCAGTTTGCATCTTTGTGATTCTGACCTTAAATGCCTAAATTGCCTATTCCTGGTATAGCCTCTGAAGCCTTGTAGATGCTTTTGTACTATCTGATGTTAGTTAAGTGTTGGTGTTTGTGCCTGAACAGAAGGGTTTCTGCATGTATTTCAGAGGCCTGGGTCTATGGAACTCTTGAATAAAGTTAAAAATAAAGATTACTTATGTCTGTATACTTAGGCCCTTATCAGTTGATTACTTAAGTTTTCAGACAACAGCTGTAAATTCATTAGAAGTCAGAGAGAAATTTTAAAAATAAACTTCTGCATGTGTTGTCTGTAGACTGGTTGGTCTTCATTTGCTGTGCGAGCATCTGTCACGGTTTAAATCCTTTCCAGTGTCTTGACTAGACTTACTGGAATGTCATTTGAAGTGGTTGTAAAAACTATTTGTGTATTTAAAGTGATTTCCTTTGAAATCTTTTCCCTAAAATTAATCATAAAAGGACTTTCTAGAGAGTTGCTGCTACCAAGAGAGTTTCCAAAGTTTGTGATATAGGTAGGTCTATTTTGGCTAATTTCAGTGTTTGAGGCTCATAATTAGAGGTAGAGCGTCATAACTCACATGAAGCTCTGTTTTACGTGTGTTAGGGTAACATATCTCAAAAACTGTGTGTTGTCTTTTCTGTATACTTTTTTTCTTCCTTTGAGTGGTTGTTAGAGTCACTCACTGATAACAACTACATGATTTGCCATTATTGAAACATGATTTGTGTTGCTTCTTTGGGTTTACAGCATAATTGTACAATATTGTGGGACCCCTCCCATTAGTTGAGTAATCTAGGCTTATCATTTGTTATTGCAAATAGCAGCAGTCTGTAATAGGAGAATAGGCTTTTACTAAATGTATTTAGATAAGCTTTTAAAATGAAGACTCATTAATCTTTCCTTTAACTTTCTAAAGGGAAACTCCACTGCATTATGAAAATGCCAATAACAAAAATGAAGGCAAGAAAAAGCATGACCTCTTCATCCCACAGTACTATGAAGTAATAGAATTACAGGAGGAAAAGGAGGTAATGTCACTTCAGCTTTTTCCTACTATTTGAAAACTAATTTATACCTGGATTTCAGGTGTAAGAATTTTATATGCAAGATGAAAAAACACGACAATTTGTATTGAAAAATGAAAGGGAAAAAGGGAAAAAAACTAAGAATGAAAATTCCTGAGCTTTTTTTTATGCTCTCCTGCTTCACTGTAAATCCTGTGAAATTATTTAAGAGCATAAGGTTTTTATACTTTGTAGAAATTGTGAGGCTGAGTGTTCTCACGCACTTTTGGAATGATATGTCAAATTTGCAATCAAATGACTCATAATCATACCTCCTCTCAGAATTCATCAATATTCAACAAATATACATACAAATATATTTAGAATAAATTACTTGTGCTATTGTTTTGGTTTAAAGTATGTTTTAAACTGAATAAATGGAATATTTCAGATGTTTTATATAACATGTCAGAATTCTAGAGCCTTTAGGCATGCGTGCAGAGAGAAGGCTTAAGCTACAGGCAGTTGCTCTAACTTCTATATTTTTTTCTTATGTAAAAATGCTTTCTTTTTGCATTTGCTTTATATATTTATACTTTTAGAGATTGTGGTTAACAAAAAATTTTAAAAAATCAATGCTTCACTAGATCCAACTGCATTTTCTCGTTTAACTGAGTTTTCCATGTCTCCAGCAAAATGTTTGAGGTATGAACTCTCTTGTCATTGTATGTTCTTAGTTTTTCTGCTTTCACTCGATCTTACTATAAAGAATTGTAAGACAAATGGGATAGATACTACCAGTTTGAGGTGATAAATGTTGGAAGAACACCCAGCATCATTTTTCAAAGTTGTGAGTGCTAGAAGTAACTAATTGGATTGTCATTAAACAAGTAACTGCCATTACTGCATCAAAGGACAGAAATGTAGTTTTGAGAGAAATCTGCAAATAAGTAATTTTGTGTGTGTGAAAAGTTTTGTTAAAATTGAAGGAACTTAAGCTTCACTGTGGAACTTCTGAGTTTTGAAAATCTTTGTGTGTAGTTGCAAAGCTGAGAAAAAATATTTTTAGCACATAACCTTTCAACTGAAGGCTATTATAACTAAGACTGTTGTGTCACTGTACAGAGAATCCTGAAACTATGTTTTAGTATAGCATAAACTTGCAAAAGCTATCTGATGAGATCTCTTGAAATAATGAGGTTGTCTTGAGAATGTTTACTGGGAATGACAGTTTATTTTCAAATATTCTCAGGTGATAATTAATGAGGAAGTTAATGCCTTATCTCATGCAAAGGCCAAAGGACCAAGCAGTGACATGAATGGGCGGAAATGCATTAGTGAGACAGATGTTCTCTTGGCATATGATCCGATGTGTGCAATGCTAAGAGGTCTAAATGTGAACTTGTACCTTCTTAGCTCTTTTATACTGCATTCCTTTACTCCTGATAAAGTATTTCAGTCTTCCTTGGGTGTGTGAAGCTGCCCTTGACCTAAGAGGAAGGCAGAAAGAATGACATAAAGGGATACACAGAAGGGCGTATAGAAGAGTTGAGAGGACCTAGCGCTCCTTTTACTGAGGAAGAAGCAATGCAGAAGACTAGATAGACTCAGGAAAGAGAAAACTGATGTTTGTAGGCAGAAAGTGGTAAAAAAAGGAAAAGATGACTATGTCTTTGCATGTTGGTAGAGGCAGAGAATGTTCGGGGCGTGTTTTCGGATTATTTTTTTTTTCTATCTGGCTTTAGAGTTCAATAAAGAATTAATGAATGAATGTTGCTTCATATTTTCAAATTACATGAAATGTCTGATGACAATATTCTCCTTAGGTTTCTGTTAAGTGCTAATGCATAAAAACTTACTATAAAAACAAAATTATCAGCGAAAAGATGCATTAAGTGAGAATTAAAGTTGACAGTACATCACAGTAATTTAAGTTAATGAACAGTGTGTTGTAATTACCTTAAAGAAATCTCAGTTCTTTAAGGTATGGAAAGCACAACTGACCAGGTGCAAAACATCTTTTTGTCCTTAGCTAGGAAGATACACACAGTTAACAGGGGTCTGTGGGAAATAGTCGTGTGAACAGTTAGCTGAACTCAGCCCTGTGCTTTGGGATTGGATGCAGTAACTGGAAACCTTAGTCCTGCAACCAAACTCAACCCTGAGCTTTGGGACTAGATTTGCTGCTGTCCAGGAAAATACTTGAATTTTTTTTAAGCTGCACTTTAATTAGGATTTCCAGAGGTTAGAATATTTGGTTTTGACATAATGTCTGTATGATGCATTTGAATTGATTTTTTTTATTGTTACCAGTTATTCTCTTCCACCTCCTTTTTTTTATTTGATGTAGAAATTTGTATGAATAACTTTGAGTAAAACATAAAAGGAGGCAATGAAGTTTGTGGGATTGGTCCCTGAATTCAGAGTGTGATTACTGCTAACTATAAATTTGTATGATATCTTGTTTAATCATGAACTGGTTTATTAAGGTAAAAAAAAAATCAAATTTCATAAGGAACTGGATCTTTTAGCCAAAACACATGCAAAATAACATAGGACTGTTGGGGAGGGAAAATGTTATCAATAGGTAAGGTTGTAACAGTCTTTCAGATATTTTCTTCCCGCACTTTCAGCAAGTATGGTGTGACTTGTAAATGTCACTTTGCTTATATTTAAAGTGAAAAGTTAGTAAAATCAAGCAAACAAATGCAAAATATAAAAAGCTTTGCAGTGTCTTCTGTCTGCTCATCTCCTTGCTTTGTCTGGCACTTTGTGCTCACAATAATGTCCTGAAAAGAAAATTAGATGTATTGAAAAAGAGTAGACAACAGATTATTTTTTCCTTCAATACATTCCCCAATACAAAAAAGATCCTTTTTTAAAAAAACAATGGTTTATGAATATACTTTATTTTGCGGTTTTAGATATTTAACTTACATACAAAATATTTATCTGCTATGTTTCTGAAAATTTGTAATTCTGGTACTTACACTAAAGTTAATTGCAGTTGTGTATCATGATTACATAGTGCCATGAAACAGGATCTTGTGACATAGCATAGAAGAATAATGGAAATTTAAGGGAGCAAAGATGGGCTGCATTCCATTGCGGTGCATGACAGAATTGGTAGCATCCTAGCAGGATTGCTGGCTGGTAGTAACTGTCTGACTTCAGTTCTTTAAGGTGAAATAGTTGCAGATGTATTGCCTTGACTTTTTTTACGCTTCAGTAAAAATAGGCTAGGTATTTCTGAAGAAGAATTGAATTAGATGCAGGTAGCTTACCATTGTTAAATAACATTGCTTTGAAGACTACTACCATGTTTCAAAGCCTGGAGTTGAACTTGGCAGATAATATGTTGTCCCAGCAAAGACCCCTTCTGATGTGGCTGAATTAAAAGCTGCTGAGAAGTGGTGTTATAAAATACCAGGTTAGAGCTTGTCAGTAGGCTGCTGCAGACGTCTTTGAACATGCCGCTTGCTTGGTGCTAGCTTCAGTATCGCGCAGAAGATAGTCCAGTTCCACTGAGCCCTGCCCCACCAACAGGGTTGGTGCCCCAGGCAGAGGAATGAGTGCTTGTTGCAGGCTTTGGTCACTGAAACAACGTGCAGGATTGAGGGAGCAGAGGCACGTAGGCTGGCTGTGCCAGAGGATTTCCGTGTAGTGTTGGGCAAAATAAGTATTAATATGTATACAGAAGGTAAAAAAAAACTTCAGTAGGTAACGGATTTTGGCATTTGATGAGGTATAATTGATTTCTTTGCTTTACAAGAAAGAGTGCAATGAGGAAGGCATGTACGTGTTTATTGTGGGTACTTAAAGCAATGTCTAAATAGTTTGCTGATCCTAATATATTTATAGCCAATTTCTTGTATTGTTAAGTATGTTTAATATGTGTTAAGTATTGTTAAGAATGTTAAGTATTGTTTAATATGAAGTACTGTGACCTTGGAATTCATGAAGTAGCTTGTAAATTCAAAAGCAGGTGTAGGCTGTTCTTGAACTGGGAAGTAGGAAAGGAAGGAAGGGGCTCAAACTCATCCTGAGGTTAAAAATATATTCACTTGCCATACTAAGTAAAACAGCACTACTGACTTTGTGTTGGAGATACATCTTTTGCCAGTCTGGTAAATATCTGATTTATTTTCTCAAAATAAAATAGTTGGAAAAAAGTAGTAGTTTGTGGATGTACTATGTTACGATTTGTGACACAAGTTAGTGATCTGCTATATTCCTCCAGATCTGTGAAGATGGGCATCTTTGAGAAAGCAGGGTACAAAAAGTGTAACAGCTTTTTCTATGTGAGTTGAAGACAGAATGTAAGG
>NW_009628182.1:223977-269821 GCF_000690535.1 Cariama cristata | reverse complement strand
TGTTTTCTCCTCCCCGTCATACATGTAACGAGTTGATCACTAGCTGCATCCTTTGAACCGTCACTTGTTTTCAGATGATGTATGAACACGTGTATCAGAAGTTTTGTACATGGTACCTTTTTGTCAGTCTTACTTTATTAGAATATCTACATGTTTTACTTCAGAATGATACACTTAAATCAGTTTGCAAGTTAATCTGAACCTGTGAATATTAACAGCAATTTTCCCTAAGCAGTCCCAACCTTTGGTTGAGGCTCTAAAACTTTCTAACCTGCAGTTTAACAGCTATGCTGCACTATTTACGTATATAACAGCATTTTTTTACTTGGGAGTCATTCTTTTCTGCAAACAGAATGATGCATGAGTGAAGCATGCGTATATAGGGAAATGAGATTCTGTCCAAAAGGCTTTTAAAAAGTGTGATGATGGGAGGACTTAATTGGTAGGCACTATTAGACTTCCATATACCGTCATCTTTAATTTTAACAAGTAGGAATGTCTTCTCTGTATGGACTATAAGTTTTTAAAGCTACACTATACTTTCTCAATTGTAATTACACATTTAAAGGAAAGTGGATGTTATGGATAAAAATAGAACACACACTAATGTGTGCCTAACAACCAGATTTTACTGGAATTGTAAGTCTTTCTTGTTAATAAATTGCAGATTCTCAATAGGTGAGTGAGCTAACTGAAAAACAAAGCAATCCCCTGAATGTTCTATACACATGCTATTATGATATTAACGCTTGAGTTTCCTTTTAAATGCTAAGGGCATATTTCTAGACTGTGATAGCTTTTATTTGCCAGTGTCATTGTGAACAATCCAATGAATACACAATTACTGTGTTCTTGTTACACTTCACCTATGTTTTATACCCATCATTCCCAGAGGTTTGTCTTTTCCCTCCTAATCTCACTACTGTTAGTTTGTTCTCATAGGATGAATCAGTGAAATTGTGTGTTATAAATCAATCAACCATGTATAGTTAATTTCATCTTGTATGTAATGTTGGTAGCTTCTTGCAAAAGAGAGTTCTCAGGATCATATAGATTGGAGTTACTGGATCTTGAAGAACTTCTACCTCAGGCAAAAGACTGAGGCTGCTTAATCATTTTGGTTCTGGGAACAACAGTAAATCATCTGTGAATTTAAATCTGTTTGGAAAGGTAACTTAAACTGGAGTCTCTCTTGGCATATATTGGGCAAAACTGCAATTTTATGCCTACTCTGTGAGGGTATAATTTCCTTATATTTACTAGAAATCATTGTTTATATGCAAGGTAAGTTTGGGGGTTTTTTTTGAGTGTCACTGACTCATTAGTTTTATATGGATGAAAAAGGAGGTTCAGTATATACACAAGATTCACAACTGCTATTTCCAATTCAGTTCAAAAATAATTTTGTGACTTAAAAGCTGAAAAGGCTGTTTTAATTCTTGGTATTAGAAGATAAATAAGTTGTTCAGTATTACCTTTTGCTTATCAAAACTTGGGGAGTTCTTACTCAGTTATGACTTGGATGAAAATTGCATGACTTCTATCAAGCCAAAAATTCACTTTTATTTTTGGCTAGAATAAGGTTATAACAACACTCTTTACTTCTCAGATACATTTTATCCTAAGATGCGAATGCATCCTTGCCCTGCCATCCTCCCCTGCATGAAGGTATTGAGCCTTGCAAGAATTATTGTGCTGGTATCCTGATGTTCAATTTACAGTTAAGAACGTAGAGGCCTGATGAAGTTATAGGGCGTATTAAGGGTTATTCAACAGGTAAGCATGGCAAGAAATAAAATGTTGTCTTCTAGTAAGGATGTCTTTCTCATCTTTGAGACCAGCTACTGATGCAATGTATTACTGATTTGATGTTACTACTGGATTGTTTTTTAGTATACCATTGCCTGGTATGTCTGGTAAAGAATCTTCCCCAGTGGGTGATTTGCAGTGCTTAGTGTATTTGGGTTTCCTATCTACTGTTAGTAGAGTTACATCAGAAATTAAGTTGCTGGATTCTTGTGATGTTTTGAAAATAAATGAATTGATTCTAAAAGCAAGAGATCCACTTCTCCTCAAAAGCTGTTACATAAAAATACTTCTTTCTGGTTTTAACTTTATGTATCATTCTATTGCTCTCTGTACTTTTGGATAGTGCTGTGACTTTGCTTTGTTGCAGCTGTTTGTTAACAAAATCCTGGTGAATCCTGGCAGATGGTAACGTTCTCTGCAGGTTTCACCCCACTCTAGCTCAAAGTCAAAACATTTTTCACTATAGGATGGATTTGGTTTTTTTTCTTTCCTTTTTCTCTAGAGAGACTTAACTCTCTGGAGTTTCCTCATTGCAACCCTTTCTGACATTTGCTTGCTACCCGAGTTGATGAATGGTTGCGTTTGCATCAATACTTTGCTCATAAGTAGTGTGCTTTTGTTGTGCCATCACGTTCATGTGGAAATTGGCAGAATGAGTCAAATCCTCACTAGCTTCTGTGATAATTATTATTTTTAAAAATCCATTAATTTGTGGTCTGTGTGAATGGAATTCGCTAAGAACTTCCTTCCTATACTACTATCAGATTGTAGCATTTAGAAAGTATGAATACCTGTAGAGTTTAGCAACTGGTAGCTATTTCCTTTAAGATTTTTTTTGTTTTACTGTTAGTGTCAGAGGTGATTATAAATTGCTATGAATATTGGGAACTGTTATTTCTCTGGGCAATAAAAGTAATGAATTTCTCAGATCTTTTGTTTCGGCTTTTTAAGTTATTTCAGGTTGTCCAAAGAAAAAATAATAGAAGCTTGGGTTTGGGGTATTTTTTTTTCCCTGTTTAAATGGGAGAAGACAACATTACAGTGTGTGTATTAGGGAGAGTGACAGAGATATCCTAGTAAGACTAATGATTACCTGAAATACTTGTCTTTGCTTTTGAAGCTTAACCCTTTTGCTCATCAATCAGTCAGCAGTGGCAGGTAGTGACCATTAGGTGGATTCATTAGCACCCTGCAGCCTTCTTGTACAGGGTGACCCACATCTGTCTTCATTAGAAGTTTGCTCCTTGCCAGTAGTGAACAGATGGGTCATTATAGCCTATGCTGCCCTCTGGGCATACCTGGAGGACAGGCAAAGTCGTCCGATACAGGGCACGGATGCATATTTACCTTATAGAAAGAGGGCAAGATATTTATGATAAGTCTAATAACACCTGGCTTTTTCCTTAGACTGACTAGCTTATACATAGTGGGTTTATTTTTGTTATTATTTATTCTGTCTGATACCAGCTTTGAGAACATGAAAGTATGGCTAAAACAGGCACTTGAATTGCTGATGACCATTTCTTAAAAAAATATTGTGGAGTATAACATATAGCAATACTGAGCTATTAATCAGTATTTTCATTTGAGCTCTAGGTGCCAATTTCACCATCTCATGTTTTCTGTCTACAACCAGAATATTTTCTGTACAAATTATATTACAATTTTTTTCCCTTTGGAAATAATTCTATGAAGTAAGGCTGAAGATAAAATGCATTCATAATCCTGTTGCTAGCAGAGGAAAGTAAAAGCCTTGTTTCCTTATTGCTTCAGTGTTGCTGTTTACACTGCCTGAGTTGAGATCCTGTTCTACCACTATGGTTAGAAACATTTTTCTTTAAAAAAAAAAAAAATACTATGTATCAATTATTTGCTATGAGTTGCCTTCTTTCAAAACTGTGGAGTATTTAAGAATGTATTTTCAATAATAGCAGCGTTATAATTGATATTCCACTTCAGTGGTTCTTTGGAGAAAATTACTTTAGTCACTGAGCTTAGTGTGACACAAACTGATTGCAGCTAGAAAGCCTGGTTGTGCCACTAACTTTTCCCCTGGAATGGGTGTTCTTCAGTCCTTTACTAGACAAACCTTACCCTTCATTTAAGCTTAATTATTACAAAGAGACTTCAATTATTATCAAATTATTTTTGTTTCTTTATCTTTTATAATAAGTTGTCCACTTGGAAGTTGTTGTTTGCTGTATTTAAGTATATTATTTCTCTCTTCATAATTTAGAATAGGTACTAATTTTGTCCAGTTCTTTTTCTAGTGTTGAGAATTTTTTTTATAAACTGTATTTCTTATAATAAACTTATGTGAAACATTATTTCTGTAGGAAAATGTTCATTCCATGTGGATGTGTGTGAATTTATGCTTTGTAAGTGGTGTGACATGCAAAGTAGAATTTAAAGGCAGAAGTGGTTTTTTGAGGTTGTGCCTGTTTTAGCAACAAGCAGAGGCCGTTCTCCTTAGGGAAGGTTTGACCTTGTGCCGTGGTTACATTTCATGCAAGAATTGTCTGTTCTGTTTATATTTAAAAAAAAAACCAAACTAATCATCATCTTTTGGTTAAAAACTAGGAAGAACCTTTTGCCAAATAGATTTTAGAATAGAACAAATTTTATGTTTAGTGGAAAATACTATTAGTGAGGTAATACACTCATAAATGATAAAATTGTAGTGTTTGGAGTTGTACGTACAACAGATGAATGGGACAGCAAACAAAACCCATGCTTTCTACTTACAGTAGAAATGATTTATGACAGTTAATTCTGCTTGGCACATGGAAGGGAGCATTAATGATTTCTCATGAGAAGTGCAGTATCTTACTGCTCTTGCTGTATTCTATCAGTTTTTTCAGTTGAGATGATATTTTGCTGTTGTGCCTGATAGAAAGGTGGCAGAAGCTTGTTGTTATAACTTAAGGAAAATACTAAAATTTATTCATCCTCTCAGTTTTTGAGAACTAGCATACTGTGTTAGCATGTTCTGTGTATTTACGATCTCTCATTACCCAGCAGTAAAGATCACATTCGGCATCCATCTGGAATATTTGCATGCGTTTACCTTGTTTACAGAAGCCATTAAAATGGTCTGAGAGGCTTTGATTTAAGATTGCACAGGTGACCTCAACAGAGCCTTGTTGTATCTATAGTTTGTGATACAATCTTTAATTACATAATGACCCTGTTTTCCACAGGATCTTGCCTTAGCGTATACAGAATAGATAGTGTTCACTAAGTGAAGTTTCTTTACTACTTTTTTATCTTCCTCATTCTGACTGAACTCTGTGCTATATATTGCACATCTTTTACCATGTACTGGTACACTGGTGATTAATTTCCTTTCTAACATTGATCTGCTGCTTGTTTTAACCTCTCTACAAATATGAAATGTGCCATCTTTCTATGATTCCTAGTCATCTTCATTCTCACTGCTACTGTCCTTTTTTTGGTGGCTTGCATTAGACCTTTCATTCTTACACCCATCCTTTGTGTACCTCCAATCCTCTGTTCTGTCGTTAAAACTTTTTTCTTACAGCAGCCAGCTTTCCTGGTATAGATCAAAATTACATGAGTCATTTTCATTCTGCTGTTTAACTTTGAATATGTGAAAATGGATATGCTCTTTTGAAACTTCTTGATGTTGATTAAAACCACCGACTCTGTGTTATGATGTGTTAATAGTACTTCAAATAATAGTAGTGTTGTGCTACTGTGTTGGCAACATGAACAATTTTACATTTAGTATGGTGGTTCATGGTTAAGGAGTAGTGGAATGATAAATACTTTTCAGTGGCTTCATAATGGCATAATCAAATGCGGAGTTACCTTTCAGTGTTTAAGAAATAGAAAAATCACACATTCTGTAAAGTTATCTGTATTTGACAAACATAACAGTGATTTTAAATGACTGTTAGATACAGTTCTGTTAGTTGTTGTTTATATCACCAGGACGTTTTTGTATGCGCTGTAGAATTGGCAACAGTAATTACTAAACTTGTTTTAAAAGTCTACCTTTTGCCTTTATATCCGGTGACTGTTTGAAAAATAAATGTGGGAATTTGGATGGAAACTAAAGATTTCATAATGACCCTTGATATAACCTGAAATGCATTAGTATTAACAGTAAAACTGTAATGAATATAGTTACTAAAACTAATAATTATGTATTAATCAACTTTCTGTTGCCTTGTAAACACTAGACCCTAGTAATTTTCAGGTGGTGATTATTTGAAAGCAAGTTGTCTGATGACTTTTAGTTATCTTGTATGCTGGTATTTGTCAGTTTGTACAAGTACATGCTCCTAAGACCTCCTGGAAAAGATACTGTCATATGAATACTATTTGCTGCCATTTAATTTCTTTTATCATCATTTCATCTGGTTCTCTCTCAGATTTCATAGGGTGATATGATGTGTTAGATAAGAGCACTTGCATGTTCAAATGAACTACCACTATCATGTTTATATGTTTGATCTGCCGTGTATCAGTATATCTTATCTTCTTGTTTATGCGGATTTTTTATCATATGCTATTTTTTTCAAGAAATGTGGTCCAGATATTGGTATTCTTGAAGCATTTGTATTGTTGTTGTGAGTGACACTCTGCCTCTTTTTACAATTTCACGTTGCATTATGGTCTTATTCAGACTTCTTTTTCTTTAAATGAGGAAAAATGGTTTATTGGCTTCCTGAAAAAGTTCTATGCAGATATAAGATTTTTTTTTTCTGTTTAAATACTCTCCTCCTGACAAAAAATTACCTGAATCTGCCCAAGGATGATCCTGTTTCAGTTCAGGTTCCATGCATACTAGATTTGTGGTATAGCATTTTGAAGACGTTTGGTAGATTAGATTACATATCCTGCCAATGATTGTGCTTACTGGTCTTGTTTGGCCATCTCCTCCCACTGTCCTGTCCCCTGTCGTCCCCTATCAAGGCTACCGATTGTTTGTATTGTCCTAGTGAGACCCTCCTGGCAAATTCATGTTCTGGCCTGTGACCTTGTCTTGGTTCAAACTGCTTGTCTTGTAATATGTTGGACTTGCTTATTTACAAGCAAGCTTCTAAATGATCTGTCAATTTTCATAGATACTCTTTCAGGTTGGGAAACCTGTGTGCTGAACAGGTCCTATCAAGGGAAATGAACTTCACATAAGTATATCAGTCTGTAGTGGTGTGTGTGGTGGGTTTTTGTGTGTGTGTGTTTTTGTGGTGTGGGGTTTTTTTGTGTTGTTTTTTTGTTGTTGAAGTGCAACATTTTGACTGTAGGATCTTAAAGAAATCACCATGCGAAATAATGAAGCTTTGACATTTTTTTGTGCAGAAACTTATGACCTTATTTGTCTCTGCTTATTCACCTCAAGCAGAGTGGTTAATCCATCAGGTTTATGGCGAAACTTTATCCAAATGCAAATAACTGTATGGTTTTTTTTCAGAGGAATGTTGTGAGTTTTTAGTTAATTTTGTACCTGGATAAAATGTGAAAGGTACAATGCAAGTATCAATGTAGTTATCAATACACTTTTTATTCCATTTGAAATATGATGTTGGAAGTATTAACTGAAGAGCATCAGCAAAAGTATACTTTTGCTGATAAATTAATGCTACTTTGCAGATCATTCAGTATAGCTGCTTGATCTTTTTCAATGGTTTACCATTTGAATTTCAACAGTTAGTAGGGCGATGTTTTAAGACAGCTGTTTATTTATTAGAAGTAGAGGCATAGGAACTAGCATTCTCTAGGAATTTATGAGAATTTGTGCTCGGCAATTGCTGGTGCCTCTATAGTGTGAAGTTGTGGGAACACATCTATGATGGCATAGAATGTCACATTAATAAAAATATTTCTTAACAGTGAGGAAACAATCTTGTGCTAACATAGTTTTAAAGCTGTACTCTATTGTGTACCTCTAGATCCTTGTGGAGACTATGTCTGATGAAGCGTCTTCTCTGTGAAAACTCTTCAGGGAAGAAAATGAGGGAGGGTTCTGCTCAGAGCAATAGGAAGAGAGACACAACACTGCAATTTGCTATCAGTTATACTGGGTCGCTTGATTAAACATAAAAAAATTATTCAAGGAAATAATTTTCTTAAGTGGGACCTTTCAGAATTAGTGTTACTTCAAAACCAATTCATTTTTATGCTTGATGTTTATAGCTTAAATGCAGATTGACAAATTTGACCCTTTTAAAAAGATTGCTGTAATTTAGCATCATTAACTATTTTCAGCATGATATTAATTAGAATATGCAAGTTAGTTGAGCTTTTTGGAGATTAAATTCATTTGATGGAGGCAGTATTGATACAAGGTAATATTGGTGTAATACTATCTTATGTTATTTCTCAAGAAGAGATGGTTTATTGTATAAAGAAATCTTAATAGAAGTAGCTTTTGATATCTGCAGCTATGTTGTAATTTGTGTCAAAGCTTCTCAAACTGGAATATCAGAGGCAAAGAAAAATCTGTGGTATGTAATGCTAATACAGCAAACTTTTGTCACTTCGAAAGTTTTAGTCTGATTTGGGAGATAGGGAGGTTTTGACCAATTTGTCTTTAAGCGTTATGCCTTAGTATTCACCAGCTGCTGGAGTGACCTTCCAATGAATATAGACCTAACTTTTTTTTTTTGTTTCTGGCCAGGGCAGATAGGAAAGTGGTGTTAATCCGCTTTTGCCACTTTTATATTACTCTTAAGTGCAGCTTGGTTACTCCCTGTATAAATAGAGCTAGCTAAATTGTACCATCTGGTGGTCAGAGGGTATGTTTAGTTGGATATAAGTGAGATGTTCCCTTCTGTGACTCTTCCGGCTCTAAAAGTATTTTAGTGTCGCACTGGCTGTACTTGTATTAACATGGCAGAAGCATGACAAATTCGCTTACTATCAAGAGTAAAGTTTGACAATTTAACTTGTGTTTTTTAAGATCCTGAAAAACTGTTCGGATATGTTTCCTTAAGGATGATTGGAACTAGGGCTTCATGCAGGCAATCTAAATGCTTTATCCAATCCTTACTGAAGCAGTAGGAAAAATTCCATTACTTAAAGGAAGTTGGACTACTTTGTCTTTATTTGATAATAATGTGTGTCTTGACCACAAACAGAACAAATCACTTGAGTATTCTAATAGCATAAGACTTGCACAATGCATTTTTGAGCAGAGACTGTCTTAAAGTAAAATGAAGGAGTGATTTGTAAGTGCAGGAGATAAGATGCAGGATTACATCTGATTTACTAAATTTTTCACTGAGGAACTCTTGGGACCCTCCAGTTTGCGCTTTGTAGCACTGCAAGTTTAACTGTCCCCACTGGTAAGTAGCCGCATCTGAGGCATCCATCAGCATCTTTCTTGGCCCAGGGGCTGGCTTTTTAAGCATTGTGAAGTCCAAGATTGGTGGTCAGGAGTATGTTCTTTGGCAGAAAGTTTCTAAACTATGTGACAATAGTAAAAGAGTTGATTAAGATAATTCGTTTCACTAAGAAATGATTGTAGACTCCTGGATCCCACCTGTTCTGTACTGAGTTTTGCCTCACTGATATAATCTATTGCATTCCTAAAATCTGAATATGAGGAAAGAAGAGGCGGAGGAACGCTACATACTTTCACAAGAAATGGTCATCTTACAAAGCCTTGTTGGTAGAAAGCCTTCTCTGACAGCTCTGGCTGGGGCAATTCTGAGCATCTGTCTTGCATGTCAGATACTCCATCAAAAAGGAGTACAAATGAGAAAGAGTTGATTAAGATAATTCGTTTCACTAAGAAATGATTGTAGACTCCTGGATCCCACCTGTTCTGTACTGAGTTTTGCCTCACTGATATAATCTATTGAGAACATATAAATGAGAACAAATGAGAACAAATCTTGAACTTTTTTCCTTTTCATTAACGTTACCTAGCCATGCTTTACATTCTTATGAAGAGTATTTAGTAACATACGTTTAACATGTAAAAGATTTATCAAGCTATAAGATACTGTAGCAAAAGAGCAATGACTGAAGAAGGTAGAAGCATCTAATGTAGTTGACATTCTTCAAAATAAAGTAATTTTTTAATTTTATGATTGTAAATTTTTCAAAGTGACATTATTGCAACCTTCCCCGTGCATGGTTACTGACAAATAGACTAAAGCTTGGGATATTGTAGGTTAGAAAAGCTAAAAATGATCAAAACATTCTCATTCTTAGGATGTAGCCATGTGATTGGTGTCAGTCATTCCTTGACCCTGCACAGCAGTTGGTGGCTTTGTTGCTTACCAGACCTGGTAGTAGCTTCACTGAGCCATGGGCTTGGAGCTTGCAAGCTGTCAGCAGGACTCACATTTCTTCCTCAACCTCCCAGGCAGGGTGAGGCTGTGCTGGGGACTTGCAAGGTCCTCACAAGATTGCAAGTAAGTTATCTCAGACCATCCCTGCTTGATGGGCTCTTCTTGGAGAGACTGCCTTGGCACCAAGTCTTCCTCTGTCCCCACCAGACTTGGAGGAGCTGGAAGTCCTGGAAGCTCTGAGTCCGTCACTGGGACTATTTATGTCACATGGATTGTAAGCATTTATGTATATATTTGTCTTTGCTTTATTGGATTGGTGTTTTGTTGAAGTATTTAGTTATGTTCTTGGGGAGGAAATAAAGGTCTTACGGGTAACTTTGAAACCAGTTTCAGTGATCTGTTTTGCTTAAGTTTAGGATTAAAATTTGTTAGAGTTCCTGTTTCTTCATTAAAATAGGGATGAGAATGCTTTCAAGTATAAGTGAAGTTATTAAGAATTTACTTCAGTAATCCATATGCAGATATTCCAGACTTTTAGATTCAAGACAGGGTAAGTACACATATTTTTCTGCTATACAAAAGAAATGTAGTATAATTCATAGTTGGACTGTTTCCATGTTCTTATATTTCCAAAATATACAGTGACACTTTCTGTAAGGGGGGAGGGAGGGAGGTCATTCAAGTAAAAGCACTGGTATGACTGTTTTGTATTTCCACCACTTATTATAATTCTATTCATAAGTATCTGTGAATCACTAAATAAGTTGTGAGCAAAATTTTCAGTTTCTTTCATGTTTTGCTTGCCTTACAGCATACAATAAAAACAGTTTCTGAACTCTCACGAAGTCTGTAGCTGATAGCAAATGTAATTGTGTGCTTAAATAGTCCCAAACTTGTTTGTCTGGTACGTGTTCCCAGCCGTTCTAGACTACAAAATACGCTGATGCTAGTTCAAGTATTCTGAACTGACAGATGATTCAATAGGACAGCTTGTGTTTATAATGATATCAGTTTAATGAAAGGGTAAAAATAAGAGAATGATGATTAAAATCTGTCAAACTTAATTAATTGTAATCATATCTTTTTATAGCAGAGTTGCTCAGAAAAAAAATAATTCTCGCCTACTGTAGTGAATAGCTTGCATACAGGAGTTTTGGGTTGGCTTTTTTTTTTTACAGAAAACCCTATTATAATATAAACTGATGTTACTAGATGGAGTAAAAATTTAGTAAATGCGTAGGACTAAAATAGAATGTGCTGGTTTTTAAAATTTAGGAAAATACAGCTGATATATCAAAATTTTATTGTAAGCAATATTTCTAAATTAATTTACAACATTGTGTTTATCATTGATTGAAATAATTTTTTTTCCTGAGAAAGCTGAGATCCCATTAAGTGTCTAATATAACATTGTGTTTTTATGTACTTCTACAGACTTTACAGTCTGTAAAATTAATAAAGTTCTTAAGTTGTAAAACGAAGAAAAATGTCTTGTACCTTCTAAGCTACCTTTCGATCTCGGAGACTGGACATAACTTCATATCCCATGACTGGGTAGACTTTGTTAGTAGTGAAGATACCAATCTTTCTTCATTGCCATATTTGCAGGGTGGGAGAGAATGTTGCAAGAGCATCATATCATCAAAAGTAGTTGATGTTGCTTAAAAATATTCAGTACAAATAGTAGTAATTTATTTTCCTCCATATTAAAGGTGAATTATTATACAAGAAATGTTACAATTTCTGGAATACTTTGTCATAGATTTACATATCTAGTTGGGAACCTAATGGGTCTTAGGGTTTGTGTAGATGGAGTGGAAAAGTTGCGTGTGCATTATTAACCTGAGTCTGTGTAACTTAACAAGAGTTAAAATGTTTCAGCTCCCACCTGTGTGGAGTGTTTCAAGTAATGGGTGCATTAGGACTGTAAGTAGTCTCAGCTGAACTATTATTATTATTCAGATATCTTCAAAACATAGTTCCTCTTGAGTTGCTGGCAAAGGCTTTGAATGCCAGTTGTAAGCTCCGACACTTGTAACGGGAGTGGCTAGGCTACCAGGAATGCATATACGGATCTCCCGTTGCTCTTTGCTGCTGTTCACATTCAGAATCGGTGTGACTTAGTGAAGCTAAGGAGAAGACAGATTAGCACAGCTGTGTACATAAACACTTGGTTATATACTAGCTTTTCTTAGATTTTAAAAAAAATGTTGGCATGTATTGTTGCAATTTATATACAATTTCTAGAATACTTGTGATTTAGTATCTCTGAAGGGTTTTTTTTAATTTTTATTCTAGGTACGTAATTTTAAGGACAGAGTCTTTCATTTTACTGTTGCAGATCAACTCCAAAGTTGTTTTTCTGTCTTCTTTAGCCACATGATCTCTCTGTACTAGGCTTGCTTGATCTAAAGGTGTTTGATTTTTAATAAATTCCTAGTTTTGATCATGTAGGACAGTTCTCTTTCTGAAACACAGAATATATAGTAACTCAGCTTAATGTAAATTTAGTTGCAGTTGCATGGAGAAGTTTTGCAGATGCAAAATCTCTGCAGTTGTGTAAGATGGATAGAACGTACTATGAATTTTAGACAATTGATCACCAATTACAGGTCACAAAAACCACCAGAGTATTGTGTTCTAATAGCGATCTTTCCTGTTATTGAACATATACTACTATAGTAATTTAGGAAAATGCTAAGTTGGCATAAGATCCATACCAAAAATACTTTAAACAACCAGCATTTACCTAAAATTGTACGTAAATGCAACTTACTGCATTTTTTGTATGAGAGGAAGCACCTGTGGTTATGCTTTCACTTCTGTAGACTCAAAAAGTAATAACAGCAGTGTTTTAGAAACTCTGCATAGGCCAATATCTTGTCAGTGTGCAAGACAGACACTGGTTGTTAAATGAGAAATAATTTTGGATTAATTCGTTATACCTGCGCTGCACAATTTTTTTCTAGAAAATACCTCATGATTTGGTATTGCAGGCATCTGTATTATCATGTAGCATAGAGGTGATTAGAAAAATGATCCTTTTATTTGATGTTCAAGTATAGAGGTTTATTACTAATTTATTTTGTTACATTTATATTCTAACAAAACAAGCAGTGCTCTTCTGCAGGATTATAATTTTTCACAAACTCTGAGCTTGTTTTTTCCAAAGCAAAACAGATTCATGCAAGCTATATGTGGTCTTTAATAGAAATCTTGGGTGAGCAAAAATTTCCAAGTTACTGTCTTGGTTCATGTGGAGTTGTGTAGTCTGTTTCTGTCTGCACTATGAAGCGTGATACCTCATATGAGTGCTTTGAATGATGGAGAAAGTATGACAAAGCCTTACAACACTCTATTAAACCTTAGTTTTGCTGTAAAGTGTTCAAACAAGGGAGTCAAACCACAAGCCGGAAAATTTTAATAAATAAAACTTAATTGTAGTTTTGTGGTTATATTTGTAAATAATGAAATACACAAGTGGTTTACTTGGTAACGCACTTAACTTGTAGTCTGTTGGGAAGGTAATTATTGCCTGTGGCAAAGGTACTAACCTCCTTTAAAGAATAACATAGTCATGGAATACACTTTTATAAGATCTTGTAGAGATCTCAAGACTCCATATGCCCCTCATCCTCCCATTGACTGGTTAGTAGTTCATTTATAGTCACATTAAAATGAAATGTATGTAAGGGTTCACTTTTAACTTCATATGAGGCTTATACATACATTAAGCAATTGTTTTACTTATATGTGTTGACAGTGAATGTAGGTAAATTTGATGTTTGCATTAGTGACTGAAAAATGATTTCATGGGGGAATATTAGTTCTTGTCATGTGTTTTCAATAGGACTTTAAAAGTCACATGGCTTAGGAATATGTTGGCCTTCAGTGAGACTTTTTTTTTGCTTGGTTTACATCTAACTATAGTAAATTCTGGCGAGGGATTGTGCTCTATATGAACGATAAATCTCAGGCACAAAGACCAACTGACGTGTCACAACTTAGGTCCATAAAGCTAAATTTTTTCCTCTGAAGTACACTTACAATAAATTTACAGTTCTTCCTCCCTTTATTGTTTTGCTAAGTGTACTAGTTGACTTGTGATATTTAAAGAATTTTTATACTCGGATACTTGATTTCTGCAATATTGTGTTCAATATGTACCACGCATAGAGACAGTAGTGATGTAAATTGCAAATGAAAGGCATAATTTTTCAAAGGTAGGCATGTCTTTGAAAATGTCTGTAGCTATACCACTAATGCATGAGTATACTGAATAAACATTTTGCGTATTGTCAGCTATTCATATGGCTATGTATTTGTACACATACATCCAAAGTATCTTGCACAATCAAGTGATAATGCTTACCATTCATACACAGTTGAAAAGCACTCCTGTGTGACCAGAAAGATTTAAGCTGGTAGCTGCCACTGTGTCTGAATTACATTAAAAGAGAAAGAAAGAATACTGTAAATGTACAGTACTGATGTAAGCACTTTCTGTTTATGTAGTTTCTGAATGTGCTGTAGGCTATCATTGGCATATTTTTTTTTCCCCTTGTGCTTCACTAGAGATTTCCGCCTGAGAAATCAATCACACCAGCTCCTGGCACATATAATGAACCATGCACAGCTCTCGAGTCCTACAAAACATCAGGAATGAAAAGCCATTTGGTCAAACTGCAGTTCGATTTATTCAAGACTGCAAACTAGAAAAAAAACCCACCATGTTTGCAATTAATCCAAATACTGCTGGTATTCAGGGGACATAACCTAATATTGGTGAGACTGATATTCTAGGACATTAGTAATTAATCTTGTAATTGAAAATGCAGTAAATATGAAGCTAATTTGAAATGAAAATACTGTAAGAACTAGGGAAAATATGTATATTGGATTTTGGCCAAAGGAATGCAGATACGGTTTACAATTCACCGTTATTTTGGGTTTCTAGGAAATATGAACACTTACCTATGTGAACAGATTTATAATAGTATGTTTGGTTTACCTCATTTATAGCATTGCTACCTGATGAAGAAGCAATATGAATAGCATCTGTGGATGCTGGATTTCTTCTTTTGCCCCATTTAGGGCTGTTATTGAATAAGGGTATTTCTCTCAAATACAAACTCTATAGCTAACGCAACTAAATACCAAAGGTGCAATCTTAATACGGAAAGCATGATTTTACATGAGTGAATATGTGAGTAGTGAATTATGCTTTCACTCTACTGGCAAAACTGTATCTTGCGCCAGTTTAGTAGTGATATATGGATGGAAGGGCAAGTGATATAATGCATCTTGAAAAGATGCATTCACGTAGCATGCTCTTTTGTGGTTGGTGCATGATTATGTGAAGTCAATGGTGCTTGATGGCATACCAGTTCTTTTTGGTCATCTGTTGTGAGCAGTCACTTTGAACAGAGACTTGGTGCCCTCAGTAGCTTTTTTTTACACTTGCTTCTTTTTGTTTTGTCTCCAAGTGCTCATACGTCATGGGAGTCATCTGCAGTGGTTTTCTTGAAGCTCACTTTTTGCTCTGCTTGACAAACATAGCAGTTGTGTGTTATCCACTGCAGACCAGTTGCCTGTGCCATCTATGTAAATTGTGTGTGTCCTACCACACTCT
Organism: Cariama cristata; assembly: GCF_000690535.1. Classification (NCBI taxonomy): domain Eukaryota; kingdom Metazoa; phylum Chordata; class Aves; order Cariamiformes; family Cariamidae; genus Cariama; species Cariama cristata. The sequence goes on along the minus strand of NW_009628182.1, from coordinate 254,113 downwards.
TATCTGCCATTTACACCCTGCACTGAAGAGAAGGGGATGTTCAGAAATACCTTCTGAATGACACCACAATGTCATCCTCAGATCTCATCATGCACCTGGTCTCAGACTCTGATCAGTCAGAATGAGAGGTATTGCCCTTGGCACCTTTCACACTTTCGGTGCTGAACTGCATGAATAAACTGGAGCCATTAATTTAAGAGACCAGTCAGAAGACTTTTTTCTTTTTTTTCTTTTTTTTTTTTTTTCCTCCCATACCCCACCATACTTTGGGGTGAATGTTCTGAGACTTTTTTGGGGTGTGTCTGCTGATAGTAATTACAGAGACTCAAGATACCATGTTACCACCTATTTAAGTGCTTTGTGTAAAAGCCTTTGTCTGGTTCTTCTGAATAATGTTGAGGACATTACTCAGAAGGTGATACTCATTCTTTCTATGTTCGGCAGTGCTGCTGAGGATACAGTCTTAACTCCTCTCTCCTTTGCTGTTGACAGATGTTAATTTTGAAATAGGTTTTCAGCTCACCTGTCAACTCCTTACTAGCAAGCCTTTAAAGTACACCTGGTAGCCTTGTGCTTGTCCTCTTCTGTTGAACATAGCTGTGCACCTCGTTCTAAACACTACCATCACAGATTACCCAGTACAATTTGCTTCCCTGCTATCAGTCCAAATCTTTTATTGGCTTCCTCTTGCATAAACTTACTTCAGTGCAAAGCAAAATCTCCATTGTTCTGCAAGTTTGTACAGTAGTTTCCCCTCTATGGTGAGAAAAAAAAGGTTGGGGAGGGAATAGGAGATTTCCAGAAGATTTACCTTTTCAGACCATAAAGAAAAAGAGAAGGGCAACCCATATTAGGCTTGGACCAGTGATGTTTGCTGTAACTCTGAAATCAGTTACAGCAAGGAAACCTCGTTACCTCCAGACGGATTTCACACCATGAAAGACCTGATTCGCCACTTAAATGGTCTTTGTATCCCAGTGTTGAAATCCCCATAGCATTGAAAATGAAAGTTTTAAAAATATGTATTTGGCATGTGTAAGGACAGTAGTATTTGGATCTGCAGCTCCTCCATGTTTGCCTGCCTTGGAAAAGCAAGATTTTTGTACTTGTGATCCTGCTGATTATCAGGTAACTTTAAAAAAAAAAAAAGTCTTTAAAAAGAAAGTAAAGAAGATAAAAAATGCCCGAGATTTTGGAAGTTATTTTTTTCCAATGAGTAATATATTTTGAAGAATTATTTGCATTTGGTGAAAAAGAGAGCTAACCAATGAAAAGAGAGCTAGGTACCAAGCATGCCCAGATAAACATGTCTGCACTGCTGTCCTCAAATTTACTTTTTTGCTCTTTTGTTGAAATGATTAATTTTAAAGCAAAACCAATCAATTTTGACACTTTTTGTCATACGAAGCGGAGCATACTTTACTCACAACAGTATTAATCTAAGATTTTCTGTGCAGTTAAAAGGAGAACCTGTGATTATGAAGTTATGTAAATGCTAGAGAGGAAATGGTAAAAAAGAATGGTGGTGAATTAGACATTTTACTAGCTAGTTTTGGAAGATCAAGTTCTGAGGCTCTTCAGCTTTCCTGCTTATACTTTTGTTGCATAGTCTTTCTGTTCTTTGTCACAACTTCCCCATCTCTACATCAAAATAATAATCCCTTTAAAATATGTTATTAGCTACTTGCTTAATGTGTCATAGAGTCTTATAAAACATTGCAGCCTGGTTCCGTCTAAATCCTCATCTTACTGAAGGGAAGTATTTAAGAACATGATTAATTCTAAGCATTGTAAAGTTCTGTTGCCAGGGTTCAATGTTTATGTTGAATCACAGCTGAAAGCAAATTATCATCTGATTATATTCACGGATGAATAGCTTATTGTTTTCAGATATATAAACTCAAATTGTTAGTCCTTTTGCCCTGACTTCTAAGAGAATCATGCTCATTCATCATTGCTGTTATTTGAATACTTAAATCTAATGTGATTCAAGTATAGAGTACAAAGACATAGTTTAACATGCTATAATGTGAGAAATGTGATTAGAAAGTGAGTGAGTTAGGAAGGTAAGATAAAGATGGCAATAACTGGATAACTAACAATTTTTAAAAACCTAGAGCATTGTATATATTTACAACAACCCCCTGTATCCTCTTTAGCAGTAAGAGCCGCCTTAAAACTAGCACAAATTTTTACATGATCCTTGTGTTTTTTTAAAAAAAAAAATCAAATGATCCTCCTACATATTTTTATATATTATGAAAATATTTAATGCTGTATATATGCTGATAGCCTTTGAGGATGACACATGGAAATGTTACTACTTGTTTTCAACCAAATACTCTAAGTTGTAGGGATGAGTCTTATAACAGCTGTGGGGATTTGTGCTGCAGACCCATCACTCAGCAAATAATATCTACATTGTAGTAGTTAGGCTTGTCTGAGATTATACTCGAGGCCATATTTGTAGGAAAAGGAAAATTGTAACAAAATTTTTTGTTAGAACAACAGATAGAGCATATGTATGTGTGTGAGGAGATATGAGAGGGGGGAAAGAAAGCTTTTGGGAGCTTAAATCCTTTCTCAGGTGATGTTTAAAGAAATATATTTCCAGGACGGTCACATTAAGAAGGAGTTTTGTGCCTGAAAACTCCCCTCATTTCTCCAGTTTAAATGAACTACTCTAGTGAAAGGAGTTCTTCGTATGAATTTTGTGGCCCCAACAGAATGCTGAGCCGATTGAGTGCATAGGCTATTGAAATGAATAGGATTACTCATAAAGTGAAGCACATCGAAGGCCTCTTTTGGGTAGGACTGCAGAATCGGCATGTTATTCTTTGTGAATACTCTACTTCTAAGTTTCATCAGTTACAAACTTTTCCATGAGTCATGTTGCCTTCTGAAACTGAATCACATCCTTCCTGGATATGTCGTGGGCATACTTGCAGTCACTAGCTTACAGGGCAAGTTAGATAATTATACTCTAGCTTGTAACTGGAGGTAACCTGTAGAAAGAGAATAGATTTGTGACTATTTAATGCGTTGCACCTGTGTCTATGGAAATATGCATGCTTTTTATCTCTGTGTCTGTTTTGGAGTTATTTAGAAAGGACAGTTCTCTTCACAATGCTTTCAGTGAGCTAAAAATTAATCCTGTTATTAAAATCTACCATGGATAAGAAGAAAGTTTCTGTAAAGTATGAACTATAAAATAAGCTGAAGTTGGCAGGTTTAATCTGCTAAGAAGCTGTAATCATGTAAACTGCTGGTAGACTGCCATTAAGCTATTCGTAGTATGCAGTACTCCTAAAGAGGACTTAAATATAGTCTTTTATGGCCACAAGTACACCAGTATAGTGTACTGCTGATTCTGTCCTTTACGTAATCTTTCAATTTCCATACACCTGGAATGTACTGAGATTGATTAATAAAAATTGCTTGGATTAAAAAAAAGTAAAAAAAATTTTTAGAGGTGTTAAAACATTTACAAAGTTATTTTGTTTGAATGACATGGATACATTCTATAGTTTATGTCTAAATGTCTGTCAAGTCTACATAACACAATGTGAAGATGTATTAGTAGTCTGAAGATATGTATTTAAATGTTTTGTTTTACATGTAGCTGATGCTTTAAGAGATATTAATATTTTTTTGAAGGTACGGAAAATGCCTCTCACTTGTCTTTGACGGTATTCTCCACAATTCCTTTCCTATAAAACAGGAAAGGGGGAGGTGGAGGGAATCTAACCCAAATCCTCCCTCTCTATCCTTGATAGCCTAAAACTCACAGGAAATGGAAAAAAAATTAATAGAATTCAGTGCTGACTTTCTATATATGTTTTAGATAGTAGTGTTAAAAGCATTTACAAGGTGTTAACACTTAATTTAAAACTATTTTCTTATTTCTTTACTCTTATAAGGCCCTAGAAACTGAATGATAAAAACTGCTTTGTATTGTGTTGCTCCTTTAAAATTAAATGCTCTAAACATATAGAATAGCTTAATACAAGACAACCTGAGAAGGACAGACAGGAAGAAACAATGATGGCATGACAGGGATGAAATGAGATTGGAGAAAAAGGAACAAAAAGAAGTCAGGAGAAAAAAGTTGGACTTGCTTCCTTCCTGTTTTTCAGTAAATCAAGTGATGAAAAACAAAGTTACATGATTTTAGTAGCAGTGTTTGGATCATATTTAATCATGAATCTGAAAGAAGGCAAGTGTAGCAGTGATGCTGCTGCTGAGAGAGAATATAGGCAGCATATAAGATTGTTGAATTTTTTGTCATTTGGAATTTCAGTTTTGTTACTACTGGAGCAATAGAATGCTGAGCACTGTTTTTTAAAATATTTTTCCTGTGCCAGTATGGGAAGATTTCAACCATTTTGAGTGTGAAATGTGCATGTGCAAAATGGGAGTAAATACAATTCTGAACACACTCAAGTTTTTTTTAGTGTTACTACTTTTTATGTTAGTAAAATCCTTGTTTTATTTAAAATAACTGTTCTGTAACTTGAACTGTTTCATTTTCAAGTTGTGAATGTATGGGGAAAGTTAACGTTAAAACCAAGGGGAATAGAAAATTACAGCATTTTGAGTGATTTAGTAACTGGGTTGCTTCTAGCTCTGTTCTCTCTGTAAGCATATCTTGTGTAAGTAGTTAAGTGGCTTCTATTTAAAGGCTAAATCATTTTTAGTATATTGTCAGAATTATAGCTTTCATGCTGAATCATTAATAGAACCACTTTGGAGCCATATTAAAACTAGTGCACGCCATGTGCCACAGTTAATTGAAGAGCTAAGACTTGCTGGGTTATTTTGTGTAATTCTGGGCTGCTGACCAAAGGTTTTAATTTAGATTGTAAACCTACAATACAGAGATTCCAGCTCAGTCTTTTGTATAACGTCTCTGTCTTCAAATAGGCTATGCATATTTTCATTGCTTAAAGTAGCCAGTTATACCATGAAAAATAAAAAAACTGGTTACAGTTGGCAGTGGTGCGTTTCCCATCTTTTGCCTGTGATTAAGCATTTTCTTAGTGTTATATTGAACGCTTAGACTGTTTCCTGCTTTTACACGACAATTTCTTTAATTGAAAAAGACACAACAAAACACTTTAGCCTAATAGATGAGAAAATAAACCCAATAAATTTATGATAAGAGTACTGGTTTGAAAAATGGCAGTTATGGTACACATTTCAAAATCAATATGCAGAAATAAATATTTGCTTATTTTTTTATAACTATATTTTATTTACTATGTGCATGCTTACTGCTAGCCAATTTAGTAGTAAGGATTGATGCTTGAGAGGTGATTATCCAGAAGAAAGTGGGTAGAGTAGCTGAGAAAAAATACTTGCAGGCAAGTAGCTTATTCGTAGCTGAAATGGATCTAGCATAACAAAGATAATATTGTGGGGAGGACATGGCATGGTATGCCACATGCTAGGCTTGTTTCTGGAATACGGGAAGGAGGAGTGCTTTTTCTCCCTGGTCCATAGGCACATTTTGTTGTAGGAAATTAGGGAATACAGAGAAGAGCCCGCTAAGAAAAAGCAGTCACCTGATTTCCTCTGAAGATCGCATGAAGAGAAAGTAAAGATGCTGAATGAAATGCTTGTGAATGAAAACAAAGTTAAAGATGAGCAGGAGCTTAGGGCCTACAGATGAGAAAATTTTCCTTGGAGCTGTCAGTTCACTGGGAACATTGTATAAGCAGCTGCAGGTAGAGCTAGGATGGAAAAGAAACTCCCTAACTGAAGTGTTACCCTAGAGCTGTAACAGTGGACACGTTCAGTGTAAATAGGAAACTAAAACTAAACTCCATCATGAGATGTGCTAAACCGGGGAGTGAAAAGGAGCATCTTTGTCAAGTGAAAGACAGACCATCCCTCCCAGACATTTCCCTCAGTTTTCCTTCCCTGTGATTCTGTGGGAAAAGACATGTATTCTAGAAAAGAAAGAGTCTCCATTTCAGGCTGAGTTATATATGTAGGTTAATTTTTTTCCTTTCTTCCGCTGTTCTTAACTACCACTTCCCACTTGAGAGCAAGTACTCCATCAGGCTGACGTGTTATGCCCTGGAGAGTGTCCTAGGTTCCCTGTGTGTTGCTTTTCAGTTACAGGCATGCACACTTCAACTCCACTATCTACTCTACCTCTGTTATTTTGTATTAAAGCTATATTCCTGTTCCCTTCAAGAAGAGCAGTCCCGTTAAAATGACATTTAAACTGGATGTTTGAGGCTTAAAATTTTGTTAGGTAGGGTTAATAAATTTCTGTTGTCTGGCATTTATGATACTGGTAATTTCTTGAGACTACAGTACTTTGAAAACACATGGTGTATAAGCGCTAGAACAATAGTAAGGCCAAGTGCAGCTGAGGCTTTCTGCTTACTAAGGTATTTCACTCCTGGAAATTTTTGCATGATTTCGTGTGGGATCTTAAAATAGATTTTGAGATAAGTTACTCCATTAACTTTATAATAGGTAGCTATTTTATGCTCATCTAATGCTGTGATACCATATGGCAATTGAGATCTATGAGCCTCTAAATGCTTTACATTTATTTTTGTCAACTTGTAGTAAATTATATTTCTGGAAAGCAGCACTTTTTATGTAGCTACTGTGATCATATTTAGATATCGCTATTTCTTTCCAAACTTAGTTTTTGAAAAAAACGTGCTCAGTTTGCTCTTGGAAATTGTGTGTTAACCCCGTTATGTAAAAATAATGTATGTTTTTCCCAGGCACTCAGTGTTTCATGCACAAAGAATGTCCTTAATCACTGCTATTGATGATTTCATTTTTATACGTGTTAGCTTTATCATAAAATGCAGCCTTCTATCTTTTGTATTTTTTGTCGTCTTTCTTACAGTAGCATCTTTGGAAATAGTCTCCCGCAAAAATGTAGTTGTTACATGCATTGAGGATTCAAAAAAAGCCAACTCTGGATTTGAGTATCTATATGAAATGTTAATTCATGCCCAAGGTCCTTTTGTAATTTTAATTTGTATTTAAAATTAATTCTGTTTTACAAAGTTGACTTCTGAGTTGTAGAAGTTAACTTGTCAGATTTGGAATGGGATTTTTATACTCAAAGGGATAAATGTTATTTAAACATGATTTTTTGCAGCTCCTATATTCTCTTTGTAACAGATGTACTTTATTATAACCGACATGTTGCCTCAACAGTGTCCCAAAAGCCCCTTGCTGTCTTTACAGTCCAGACCACAAAAAGTTAACCTGCTGTGTAGATAGCCAGCCGTGAATGCCAGCTTTATGATTCTCATACATACCTGCTGTTTAAAGGTTAAGTTTAGTAACATAAACCATTTTGTGTCATGTTGATTAATTGAAAGATATCAACTGATAAAATCACTGCACCGAAGTCAGAAATTTCATACCTTCTGTTCTGCTTGATGACAAATTCTTAAGAAATAATGTGATACAGCAGCTTTCTACTGGCTAATCGTTCTTGTATGTATATAAAAAAGTGGATGTGTTTCCTTATAAAAGTAGAATACTGTTAACTAAAGCTTTGTCAGAAGTACAAGTCATGCAGAAATAGAGAACTCCCAGGCTGTTAAACTACAGATGGATTAAATAGTGTTATGCCTTCTGTAAGTATAGAAGCTGGCCTTACCATGACATCGATACAATCTGTGTGCTTGGGAAATGGTGAATAAACAGGTTTTGAGACATGTCTGAATTATTGCATACCTGAGCAAAGTGAGAAAATGACAAGGGAAGAAAAAGTTTCTTAGTTTAGAAAAACAGAAATAGAACTTTAAGCAAGCTAGGTACAGTCTTTTGTTCCAGTGGATTATCAAAACTGTTTGTGCGTAGTACAGTAACAAGGATATATATACTTAGTTACTTGGTTTGTTTCATCACATGAAGTTACATCACAGAAGCAGCAATGTATACACATAGTCATTTTAATAGAACTTAGCCAACTCCTATAACTATTGGCCACAAGTGAAGAAGAAAAGACTAGTCTGTCTTTTAAAGTGACATAATAATGTAATAATTTTGTATAGTGGTACCAGATTCCTGCCTTTCCAGATTTTGTTTTAGCTGAAAAGTTTGTGTGTGTGTGTTTGATCAACCTCTGAAAATTTCGGTTTCATTTAGACACAGTTGTGGTGGTTTCTTTTCATACTTACTTATTTATTTTTATTTTTTTTATTTTTACAGTACTACTTGTAGTTTTTAAGCATTAGGATTTTCCTCCTTTATGTATTTTTGACAATAGATTGTCTGATTTTAAATATTCTTTAAATATTCAGAGTTTTGTACTTTGAGAGGATGAACTGTTTATAGATAGGTATTTTTAAAAGGAAATTGAACTGTATCGGTTTGAAAATAAAACTTCACCAGTCTTTTCCAACCACCTATTTCTCATTTAAAAAGTAAAAGATAAAAAATTAATAACCTACTCTTCCATTAGTATTTATTTTTTGTTATGTCATCTTATTCTTAGCAGGAAAGTTAAAATTAGAAATCATTGCTATTTAGTAGCAGTTTTGAATTCGATTTGTGACATCATATGTATGTTACTATGTATGTAGTGTTACTATACAAGAAAGACTTTTGTAAAAGCTGTATGCATCAAAAATCAGAGAAGGAAAAATGGATATATTTAATCCTACTTAAGCCTTCAAAGGGATGGGAGCATAATAAGCAGAACTTAAATTTATATTTAGGTGGTTGCAATCTAATTATGTGTATGAGAAAATAAAAAAAGCAATTGTCATTATTGCAATAATAACACTAAAAAATAACATGTTTTGTGTTCATTTCAGTAAGCATGAGTGAGTCAGCTCTTAAGTCTAAAGCAACTTTTTTTTTCATACCAAGCTGAGTAGCCAAGTCCTAGCAATATGGTCTCATTGAGTACTGTATGGGTGAAAGGTTCCTTACCGGCTACCACTCTTACTGTTTTGATCAAGATACGACACATAAGAGGTTCACATTCCTAGTTCCCAAGTAGTTACAAGACATCTGGACTACCTTGTTGGCGTGGGACAAAAAGCAAATTTTTTTCTTCATGAACTTTTCTCTGCTTCTTATCTAAAGGTGATTTTTCTGGTAAGTACTAACCATTTTGGCAGGTCCTAATCAGTTGTGAGAGAATCAAGGGAAAGCTGCCAATAAAAGGTATTATTTATCTTAGTCGAGTTTTTAGCTGTTCTTTCCAACTTTTATCACTAATGAGGTAAGTAGAGTGAGAAGAAGCACCCATGTGACTACAAAAATGGTAGCTGTGAAAACTGTGATAATTCTTTTTGAATAGAATATGATGAAAAATTAGTAATCAACTGTATAACCCTTTTTTCAGTGTCTTTCAAAGTGTTCAGGCATATTTTTCTTTCTAGACAATACTTTCTCTGAGATCTGATTTTGCTTTCTGTATCTTTATAAAAAACTTTTTGATCTGAACATTGGTACATGAAAGGGAAGTGAAAAATAATGATCTGTTTCTGTACATAAACACATACCAGTCTTTATGAAAAAATCTGCTGCAGCATTTATAGCATTGAGAATTTGGCATGTGCCTCTAGCATCCAGCTGCTTAAGTTCCTCGCATCTTGCTGTTTAGAAAGTCAATTTATTTTTTACAGAACTTATGTTCTTACACAGATAAATTTGAGACTATCATGAAATGAGACACAGTAATCAATTTAAACTCAGCAGTTGCCTGCTATTAATTGCCATTTACACACATTTAAATGCAAAGCTCATGATTGCTCCGATTCATAAAATGTTAAAGATATTTTTAATAAGGAAAAAATCTTGAACTCTGTATGCGGCAGTAAGAATTTACATTCCTTCTCAGGTAGGCATCTTACAATTCTATAAAGATTTCCCCTCAACACAGGCTCATTATTGTGTCTTTGAAAGCTAACCAGGAAGGTATTTCTGGATTTGCAGATAGTATGTGTATTTAATACAGAATATTGAGCAATAAGTTGTAAGAAAATGAGGTAATTTGACTAAAACATGGTTCTTCAATGTGTTTTCATTTATGTTTATCCTTAGATAGCATTAATTGATAATAGTGATAGATTCTGTGGGTTTCTGAGTTCTTGCTTTGTTCTAGTATTGTTCACAGAAGAAGGTCCGTGCAGTTCCTGCCTGCATAATCTCATATTTGGAGACATGTCACTGAGACATACTCATAAACTCTGTGATTAACATTTATTCTGGAGCTAGTTTATGGATAATTTGTGTGTTTTGTTAGCACAAAGAAAGAATTTCAGAAAAACGTAACAAATGGAAAGCAACTTGCCTCAATTTTCTAATAGCTTGTTATCAAGATAAAATGTTTACCTATATGAATTTTTATATATATATATCTGTGTGTGTATAAGTAGTGTAATTGAAATATAAATGTCAAATTTATGTAGTGTTCAGATTATAAAGTTTGGCTTTCCTTGGTTCATCCAGAACTACGCTATAAGTGAGGCCAGTGGAATTTGCTTCAGAAAGTTTCAAAAGGCGTCAGGATACTGGATCCAAATAAAACTGTATGAACTGCAATTAATCATTTCCTCTTCTGTTTAGATTTTAAATGGACAGTATCTTGCTATTTTATAACAAAATAAAAGTTGGAAACATGAATAATTGTGTTTTAAATTCAAAGAGTAATCAATTTTATCATTCATTGAGCTGGTGCTGTATTTCAGAAACTGCTTGGTGATGCTTGCAACAGTGGACAGATTCTAGTGATCCCATAGAGGCAGTTAGCAAACAGTAATGAAATGTTGCCAAGGTAAAAGCATTGTATTTTAAACATAAGGCTTTTGCTGAGAAGACAATCTGAGAAGTTGTTTCCTTATTCTTTGAAAAATTATAGTGAAAAGTGCAGTTTCAGGTGAACTCAGTAAGATTAATTTGATCAAAGGAGTAAAATTCTAGCACCAGGAGTCTGTAATCAGCCTGGCATTTATGCATTGACATTTATTGCCACTCAACAGTAGATAAGTGCAGAGCTAAGATGTAGAACATATTGGTATTATCAACAGACAGTATATTACAGTTAGATCATTTGGAGTAAGTGGAATTTTTCAAATTTTTTTTTTGTTTTGACTTAACCAAACTTTTCCTTGAAGAAATGCTCTTGTCTCTTGACTGTCTTTTCTCATGGTTATATCAGGTGGTTTAGAAAGAAGGAAGATATTACATCTTTCTAAAGCTCTTGGATCATATCCTTCAACCACAGTAACATTACTTCCACAGTTTTGTTCTTAATGCTTGAATAAATTCAAAAGATAAAGGAGCGAAAATCTTGGAAAGCAAAATCTTAGCAAACATATTCATTAATGTAAAAGCTCTAAATCCGTGCAGTATGCTTTCTGCCTCTGTTGCTATAAATTAAAAGCCTAATGCCTTCCTCCTCAGCCTACATGTGAATGCCTGGGCCAGTCTGTTTAGTTCAGTGTCATGCTGAAGCTTGAAGTGGACCCATGTGAACATCATGAGGTTGAACAAGGCCAAGTGTAAGGTCCTACACTTGGGTGAGAGCAACCTCCGGTGCCAGTGCAGTCTGGGGGATGAAGGGATTGAGAGCAGCACTGCTGAGAAGGACTTGGGGGTACTGGTGGATGAGAAGCTGGACATAACCTGGCAACGTGCCCTGGCAGCCCAGAATGCCAGCCATGTCCTGGGCTGCATCCCAAGCAGCGTGACCAGGAAGTTGAGGAAGGGGATTCTGCCCCTCTGCTCTGTGGGACCCTCCCTGCAGTACTGCTTTCAGCTCTGGGGTCCTCAGCAGAAGAAGGACGTGGACCTGTTGGAGAGGGTCCGGAGGAGGCCATGAAGATGATCCGAGGGCTGGAGCCACCTCTCCCGTGAGGACAGGCTGAGAGAGTTGGAGTTGTTCAGCCTGGAGAAGAGAAGGCTCTGGGGAGACCTTACTGCAGCCTTTCAGTACTTATAGGGGCTTATAAGAAAGATGGGGACAAACTTTTTAGCAGGACCTGTAACAATAGCACAAGGAGTAATGGTTTTAAACTAAAAGAGGGTAGATTTAGACTAGATATAAGACAGACTTTTTTTTTATGATGAGGGTGGTGAAACACTGGCACAGTTGCCCAGAGAGGTAGTAGATGCCCCATCCCTGGAAACATTCAAGGACAGGCTGGGTAGGGCTCTGAGCAACCTGATCTGGTTGAAGATGTCCCTGCTTATTGCAGGGGGGTTGGACTAGATGGCCTTTAAAGGTCACTTCCAAACCAAATGATTCTATTGTGTTATGCTTCTAACAGTGGTCAGTACGTATTTGGCCAATATATGGTAAAATAGAAGATGTGGAAAAACCAGAAGGCAAAAAGAGAAGGAAAACTCTCTTGATGTAGCTCTTAATTACTTTTAAATATTTACATATGCATACGCACAGTGAGAATAAGATTTCCACCTACTATATTAATATGATTGATAACACTATTTCATGGCAAAATTAATTTCTTGAGTTCTAGTTTCAGATTTATAGTAATTGTAGCTTTGTGGGCTAAGTATGAACTCATTTTGATATGTTAAGGAAGTGACAATTACACCTTAAAATGTAGTGGCAGGAAAATCTCTGAGCAAAAGAATGAACATGATAAAGGAATAGACAAGTGAATGATAAGAAAACTCTTGTATGCCAGGTTTTTCTGGGATAGCATGCTCTGTTAATTCAAAAGAATGTATCCAAGAACTCAGTTACTATTGATATTCCAGGTGGTTACCTATAATACGTCCAATTTAGTAAATTTATTCTTATTTATGTATTTATTTTTAGATAAACTGGATCTCATCTGTAGTGGGGGTAAATTTATGTATTCCCATTATCTTCTGTAGATATAAATCTAACTAGTATCTTCCCGAGCCTTCTGCAAATTTGTTTGTTTGCAAGTTAAATCTTGAGGGAAGTATGTTACTTATTGGTTCTCCCGTATTACTGCATGCTGTAATGAAGTGTACAAGTAGGCCTAATCTTGAATTCTTTTCAAAAAGCTTCTGAGCAATGTGTCTCCTAAAACTTACCATAAAACTGCATTGTTGTGAGTGGAATTTGGAAAGCTTCTGTTTATCAATTGCTTTGCAGAAAGGGCTTGCAAGGACTTTAACTTTTTTTTTTCTAGGCTGCTGTTACTTTTTTGGTATTATGTTTGTACCTTGAAGCCTCAGAAATCCCATTATGATATACAGACTTCGAAAGACAGCAGATTTTTGGATTTGGTATTATGTTTGTACCTTGAAGCCTCGGAAATCCCATTATGATATACAGACTTTGAAAGACAGCAGATTCTTGAGTGAAGTTGCATGCATGCTCAAATGGATTTGAGAAGTTGAATTAACAAGCAAAAAGAAAGGTTGATGAGTAGTGACAAAGCGTACTGGCTAGACACTGCGTGTGCAGGACTTGACTTAAGTAAGGTTCAGTTGCCCAAGCAGACTGTTAGGACTAGAAGGTCAAAATGGCCACTCCTGGCTGGTTGCAATTAAGTCTGAAGAATGGTTCATCACACAAAATTGTAGTGGTTTTTTAATTGTCAGAAAAATGCTAAAATGTATTTCACTAGATTAGGTGAATGATACTGAGTATTGAGGTACGTTTTTACCAGGAAGTTATGAAATAAATGGTTTGTTTTAGAATAGAATCAGTCTTTGGATGCTTTTATGTTCTGAAAAGGATTTGCTGCAGCCGTCTGTTCTCGAGATACTTCTATTCTCTGCTAGTTTTTTAATGATCTCTGAGATCTTGAAGCTTAAACACCCTTCTCGTAAAGAGAAGGGGTCTCCTTGCTTTTTTTTTCCTTCCCTTTGTAGGGACTGCTTTCCTTTATAATGTGATATATCTCAAGGTCTGAAGTAGTTCAGATTGATCTGTTGGGCAAGCTGATAAGTCAATTTTTCTTTATAAGCACAGACCAGATCTTAAGCATTTCATGTAGGGACTTTCATTAATGCAATGAGGACACGTTTTGAATGTGTGGATGATGAAAGAGAAGGGAATAAAATGCTGATGATTTGGCTGACTTCTTTGTAGCCTAAAGGCTATATAAAAATTAATATTGTTATTTTAAAGAATGCCTTGAATGAAATAAATGGTAACGGTATGTCTTTATGAGGATCAAATTTCCTATATGGCTATAGAAGGCTAATTACCAAACTTCGGTAATTCTAAAATACTGAGTATTTTCTAAACTGTTTTTGCAGTACAGATGCTATGACAGTAGAGAATTAGGAGCATATATAGTGCTGTGATGTTTTTGCTTGTCACTCAAATTTTTTGGATATGTGAAATGGCCACAGCAGCACTTCCTTTTCCGGATAGTGCTGTTATTACAGGCACCTTCCCTATCACTTAAGTGCGTGTGTGCTGAGATTTTTGTGATTAAAAACAATGATGTCTGAAATTTTTGTTACCATTAAGTTCAGTGAAAAATAAACACTCTTTTCTTCATAAATGCATTAAAGAAGCACAGAATTCTACTATACTAATGTCTACACAAATGTATTTCCATTATACATATATGTGTGTGTATATATATGAAGGATGTATCTAGCTTATGTATAAGCTACTGTTCTGTAAATTAACTACTGAAAAAACAGATTTGTATCTGGGTCGTTAAAATGCCGAAATCAGTTTGAAACCTATAAGGACTGATGATGGTTTTAGATCTTTGGACGTAATCAGATGACAGTTATCTTACTTGGTTTCTTTATTTTTATTTTGTAGCTTTACTGCCAGTTTTAAAGGAAGATAGTTTCTTTTATCACAGGTAGAAGACTGTGAAAAAACTGGGGTTTTGAGGAAAGGCTGACAGAACCTTAACTATAGCAGGAACTAGCACGTGTCACTATAAGGAAAAAAAAGTGATTGAGAATGATGGCTATAAATAGATGAGCCGTTTTAGTCATTTGCCTTTGAAAGCAGTTTAATAATTCCATGCTGAGTCCCCTTTCAACAAATTTAATGAAAATCAGCATGATGTTGTGGCAGTTACTATTGGATTCTTTTACCATCTTCTTATGTTTCATGGTGTGAGAGATTAAAATAGCATCTAATAAACTGCATTAACGGTTTTACATTCCTCATCTGAGGCACAACTGCATACAGTTTCTCCTCCTCTGGAGGGTGCCCCTGTCTTTCTGTTCATTGTTACTATGCCTAGGAACTAAGAATTGCTAAATAGTAATTTTGTGGCTTTATTCCCTGTTCATTATGGTTGTCAGTGTGGAGCTACTCTGAGGCATTCTGAGCTGGAAGTTACGATTTGATTTGCAGCCTACTGTGAAAATTTATTAATCTGAATGGACCCTTCTGAAATTCTACTTAATGAGTGTAAGAATAACGGATGCCTATATCAATGCTGATATCTATTGATTTCCATAGATATAAAACAGAGCAGTATTTTAAGCTTAGAAAACGTTCTTATCCAAATGTGAATCACTTAAAAGTATTTTCTCTCTTGTATTTTGCCTTTGCATTTAGGATGAATAATCAAACTATGTGTTTATTACAATGCTTGAGGAACTATGCAATTTCAAGGGAGTTTAATACAGGGTTCAGCTGCTGGGTACTCTCTAACTTAATTATTTTTACACTTTATAGTTTCCAGTGAGTTCACAGAATCTAGTAGAACAAAGCACAAAGAATGGTCACTGCGTTTTTAGGGACTGTTTTAGAGGTATTGTTTGTATTTTCTTGTGAAGTGTCAGTATGCTCCTGGGCCAGTGGGAAAGACTTCAGTTCTTCGTGGGTTCAAGGTACAGTGTCCAGAGAATGTTCTCATGTTCTCAGTCTTTTTAAGTTTGGGAACTGTTGTTGCTGTTTAAAAAAATAAAAGAACAAGTTAGATATAGTGGAAGGGCAATTCAGTTGAATATTTAAATTGTCTACCTGTGTATAAAATATATAGACAATATATCTTAAATTAGATGCTCCTACTCTAGCAAATAGTGGAAGTTTTAAACTAACCTGAAACTTATATGCCTTGAACTTGACCAGGAGCAAAATCTGGAAGGAACATAGGCTTGCTGACTTCTGACAGCAATATAGACAATTAAAAAAATAATTCCATATTATTTACTTCCTAAGTACGGGAAGTCTCATTTCTTGATTTATTTAATTTACATCTCAGTTCGTTTCCTTTCGGCAATAGTTTGGTCATATGTTCCTGTGGGTGTAGTCTCAAAGCCTTCCTGATCCTCTGGATTTCTACACCAAGACTCTGGTTTCTCAAAAATCCTGTTCTATGCTTTCAGCTAGGTCTCCAAAACGGTCTCAAATCCTGCAGGCCTCTGCATTAACTGTTCTGTTCATTTTGCTGAGTTTCTGAGGCTTAACTGGAACACATGTTTTATGGTAGTCTCTTGCAACAAATGAGTCTCTACAGAATCTTCAGATGTAAAAATAGTCCAGCTAGAGGTTTTCCTTACCACAACATGTATGTAAGATAATGGTAATTCACCATATTAGCTTTAATTTTCTACATGATATCAGTCTTCAGTTCCCCGTCTTCTCCCCTGCCCCAGCAGTCACAGTCCTCCGACTTTCTCATCTGTGGTGTAGTTTTCATTACTTTTTACAAGCATGAAGGGGTATGGGAAAGAATGTGGGAAACACTGGACTTGTTTTTACCAGTTCATTAATCCTAGATTACTGTTGTAAAACACAGATTTTTGGGGTCTGATACTACTTTGAAAAGTGTTTTTTTTTTTTTAAATTGTGAATTCAGTGAAATAAATTCCTGTAAGTGGATGCTGCAGTGCAGCATATGCAAATGCATCTGCTACAGTAACAATCTCTTAATGGGCAGTGTTTCTATATGTTTTTCCTCTAATATCCAATCAAAATGAAGCTTTGTTTGTGGAGAAAATGGCCTTTACTGTCTTTGCCCCTTAGACTAGTGAAAATGATCAGTACTTCCTTAGGAAATTTCCTGTTCATTTAAGCTGGTTGTTGCATGTTTGAGAAATACTGTCTTGAGTAACTGTTTTGAAATGAATGTGAAAACCTATTAAACTAGGCACAAAAATATAAGCTGTAGAATATTTTATGAAACTGAAGCATAGTTTTATGGCAAAAAAAGTTATTTGAACTTGCAAACAAAATGAAACAGGTACCCCATCCCCTCATTATTAAAAGTAGCATTATAATGCCGTATAAAGAATAGTAGTGGATATGAAAGAGGAGAGTTGTGGGATAACAAAGATTTTAAAAAGCCATTTGAAAATGAATGCAGCGTACCATAGATGTCTTTGCTTTTTCAGAATACGGAGATGCTGTCTTTTAATTTCAAATATAATCTTATGTTCTTAATTTTTTGCTGAGTAAGAGTTTACGTATCCATTCTTGAAATCAGATGTAGTTTTTAGTTAAAGTGAGAGTGAGTTTTGACAGCATTAGTGTGGAATGAGTGTGTTTTCAGTGACCAGTGAGCATGTGCTAAACAACTGATGTGATTTAATGGTTACCAAGTCAAAGCTGAACAAAACAAAAAGGCAGGGATGGTGACGCTGTCTAGAGAAATTGTGTTACCATTTTGTAACTTAGGAATTGAGCCACTGAGATGATGTAACATTTAATATTTTGAAGGTGCAAGAAAAAGATTACTTCAGTAGATTTTGAAAGTAACCATTGTTTGGTGGACTCTGGTTGATGGATTGACAATATTTGAACTTTCTACTTGCATGTCCTAAATATTATAGCCAGATTTTTTTCTGTTTCCTTTTGATGTATGAAGCTATAGATTCACAATTACTGTGATAGCGACATTTAAAAATTATGCAATAAATAATGCAAAGGACAATTTAGCTTAATCCTTCAAAAGACATGGTAAAATTCAGAAGTAACTTTTTACTATGACAGTTCCTCAATAATATTAATGAAGGATATAGTCCTGTATAAGGTGCCTCATCTTTTTATGTCTTGTATAGAGATTAGTAAAATTGCATTATATTCTGAATCAAATTGAATTACAATTACATGACAGTCCTTATGCATTTAGATATTTGAAATTGATTTGAAAACTACAAGGGAATATGATTATATTTTTTTAAGGGATCTATCACTGAAGAATTTCTGTCCCTTAGTAAGTATTGCATATCGTCAACATTCTAGTCAACCTATTGTGTCTGTTGCCCAGTGGAACTGGACAGCCGAGTCAAAATATGGAAGGTAACCAGGAGCCATCAGCAACCTAAGACATGAACAGGAAGCCTTTTTTTGGTTATACAAATAACAAAAATGTGAGGTGCCTGGTGTTGAGATGAATAAAGATGATGGCATCTGTTGGATTTGTCAGCTTCCAGCTCTGCTGTGTATTAAGCAAAAAATGAGAATAAAATGTAGAAACATAGACTTGAGATAAAAGAGGAGAAGTAAAAAGAGAGAAAGGCTTTTCAACTTACGTGCTTTGATGCTTTCTTGTCTTACTCCTTCTGGCATGTGGTGTGTTTACAGATGTTTCAAAACCAGTACACCAAAAGGCAGGGCATAGGGACTAAGGATACTTCATCTTTTATTGTGATGTAGTCATTTAGAAGCTTGTCAGGTCATCTGTATGAGCTATGTAGAGAGTCCTTGGTGGGGAGTATTCGATTTCCATTGTCAAAAATTGTTACAGTCATCTTGCTTATCAAGCCGTAGACAAGTGGAAAGCGTTGTGTCGGTGTATAACCTTTATCTAAGGACTTCAAAAGTTGCAAAAATGGCAGACTCTGAGGATAATGCATTCCTGAAATGAAGTTTTTAGGACTAGAAATACAAAGCAGCAAGCTTTTGGCCTCATTTTACAAAGTGTGGTTTGACCACATACAGTAATTGTAAGTGTGCACCTCTGAACCTTTCCTATGTATAAGCATTAAAATTGTCTTAGCTTATGTAATCTTAGCCCTAGTTCCACTAGAGTAAAACACATTGTTTTATATATGAGGTCAGGTTTCTCTTGTATGTATTTGCCACCTATTTATTTACTTATAGTGTCAATTTTATTATTTTATATTGAGTTTGATGTCATATTTAGTATGGCATTTCAAAAATTGACAACTGTTAATTCTTTTCCTGAGAAATTGCTTTTCTTACTTTTTATGAAAAGTGAACAGGTGTATTCATTGGAGGGAGCATTGGAACCTGTGTTTGTCTGTCTCCAAAGTCGATGCTGTAACTATCAGGCTTGTGAATTTGTCTGAGGTGATACTGTGAAAGGGTTTAAGGTGATAATGGTCTTTTACTTGTTGCTAGAGGGTGTGTATTATGTAGTTGGCTGTGTCAGCTGAAAATTTCCATATATTAGATTCTCCATGTCCGCATAATTACTAGTACTAGTAAAGGGAAGAGGTAGGAACAAGTAGATAATTGGGGAGGGATGTGGAGGAAAGAACAGCTTGCTTTATACCAATGATGTAGGCACCCTCCGCCATGTGTAATGCTCAAGAAATTGTTTGATCTAGGATGTGATTGCTGCTGCTGTTCTTATGAGTAAATGCTTTATAAAGCTGCTAATTATTTTTTGGAGAATCACAGGTGATGGAGGACACCTCTGGAGATCTTCTAGCCCAACCGACCCTCTGTTCAAACCTGGATCAACTATTTCAGGTTGTTCAGGGCCTGTCTCCAGTTGGGTGTTGAATATCTCTAAGGATGGAGACTTCACAACTACTTGGGGCAGCCTGTGTTTGACCACCCTCACAGTAAAAATGAACAAAACAAAGCAAAACAGACCAACAAACCCAAAAAACCCAAACCCCAACCAACCAAAAAAAAACCCCAAAAAACAAACCAGTCTCCCTTACAACATTTCATATGTTTAAACGGCATCTTCTGTATTTTATTATATGCCTATCGCCTCCTGTCCTGTCACTTGATGCACTGAAAAGAGTCTGGCACTATCTTCTCTATTCCCCCATATCAGATTCTTGTATAATGTGATAAAATCCCCCTGAGTCTCTTCTCCAGGCTGAACAACACTAGCTCTCTCAGCCTCTCCTCTTATGACAGATGCTCCAGTCCCTTAGTCATCTTTGTGCCAACTCTTCTTTCTCCCAAGCTGCTTTCCAGCCAGTTGGCCCCCAGTCTGTACTGGTGCCTAAGGTTATCCCTCCCCATGTGCAGGGCTTTGCATTTCCCATTGTTGAACTTCAGGAGGTTCCTGTCAGCACTTTTCTCCAACCTGTCCAGGTCCTTCTGAATGGTGGCATGGCTGTGAGGTGTATCAACCGCTCCTCCTGACTTTGTGTCACCTGCAGGCTTGCTGAAGATGTGCTCTGTCCCATCTTCCATGTTGTTAATGGAAGATGTTAAACTGTATTGGTCCTGTATTGAGCCTGGGGTACCCCACTAGAGACTGGCCTCCAGCTGGATTTTGTGATGCTGATCACAACCCTTTGAACCTGGCAGTTCAGCCAGTTTTCAATCTTTAATGGCCAATCTATTCATAGATGCGAAAGCATTACTTACTGTCTTCATAATCTAAAAAAGGAAGTCTGCCAGTATACAGATTCACAAAGATCATTTGGCAAGTGCCTCACTGAAATCCCTTTACTGATACGAACTTTGTACGTGTTTCGTGTGAAAATATTGATGGGAATTTCTTCTGCCTTGTGGGTTTGTTTGAGGAGTTGGGAATGTGCAAATAGATATGCCCTTTAGGTTTTGCATCCTTTTATTATTTCTCTGATTGATATCTAACATTAAGCACTTTGATGCTGAAATATTTGAGCTGTGAAACATCTGTAATCTAGTCAGAGAAAGATTGTAATTTCAAAGAACATCTGCTCTCACAAAGGATATATATAGACAGAGAATTATTGTACACACAGGGTAAACTGCTAACTTATTCCTGTAGATCTAGTACAAATACATGGCTTGCTTTGAGTGTACAATTAGTATTAGCTGATAACTGCATCATAGCACCTGTGACATGCAGGTAGAGAAAGATAACTTTTCTTCCTTGAGGCTATAAAGAGGTTCTGTAGTTGAAGAGTCCAGATTAAGCTTGTTTAATGTATTTGTTCCTTCCCTTTGGTTGTTGCTCAAAATTGTTATCATCTGGGTCACTGCAGTGGTTACAGTGGAAGCTGTAATGTCAGGATCATGGAATTACACCTTTGTGTAGAATAAGGGACAATATAAATTTAAAGGGGAAGATTTTCCTTGCGGGGGGGGGTGGGGTGGGAACAAAACACTAAAAAAAAATTTCATGATACACATACAACAAAAGGAAATAAAAGTGCAAAGTAAAAAAAGTTGCAGTTAAGTGTAAGTTTTAACATCCACAGGGAGACTCTGGCTATTAGACTGTTAGATTTTGTTGTACAAAACTTCAAATATCAGTCTAGATTTATTATCATCATTATTAATACTTACATTGCTTTGATTAAATTATTAATTCTGGCGCACAGTGCTAAGGGTTTAAAATGATGAAAGAGTAAGTGCTTTAGCTTTATTGAAATTATTCAATCTGAATTAAGTATATTCATCTTGTAAAAATACTAATAACTCCCAAACTAGCATGAAATGAGCTTTTCAGTTAAATGCTATGAAATAAACAGACAAAATATATTTACTTCCATATTGTATATAAGTTTTAGAACTTTTAAAAATTGTGAAATTAGAAAAGTAAGGATGGTCCTACTGCCAGTCGTTCATGGCATGCCTATGCAGGCTACACCAGGAGAAAGAGCATTGGGCCGCTGTGGTTTGCCTGCATGCTCTTCGAAGAATACTTTTTGCAAATGGAGGGGGGGGGGGTATGTGTGTGTGTACCTCCCTGCCCATATATACAAGTGTGTGTTCAGAAAGCATGTGGGTTCCTTCTCCATGTTGGACAATTAGCATGAAGAATGAACAGACTGGTAAGTGTAACCCCTTAGAATTTTGCCAGCAATAGCATTAAAGTAGGAAGCTCTTGCTGCCTCCCAGTATTAGAAGGTTATTCTGACACTGGGTAAAAGCATGATCGAATGACCAAACTTGTTTGCCTGATTTCTTTATTTCAGCAGTGTATATCAAGGCATGAACTCTGTCTCGTACTAGTGTGTATGTGCAGATCTCACTATGTTAACTCGTTCTAGGTCCGAGGTTAGGTACTTTATTAGGCATAAGGGGAAGAGAGATGCTTACTGGTCAGGTCTATGGATCTTTGTCTCATCTGTCAGTGGTCTTCTAGGCCACTGCAAAATGTATTTTCTGTCGTAGGCTTGTCCTTCACCATAGTTCAAGATGCACAATTGTGTTCTATTCTGCTCCTAGGGGTTTCCCTTTGCCTGTAGTTGGTTACTTTGAACTCTTCCCCAAGGGAGAGATTTGCTAGATTGCCTCATCTCCTAGTGTTGCAGTCTGCTTCACCACACATCTAAAATAAGATAACTGAGACTAGAGAACTGCCTATATAAAGCCTCTGCATTTTCTCCATTATTCAGTCGTGTCGCTTCACTGAGACCCTCCCTTAAATGGAGGTCAGCAGCTCTCTAGAGTCATCTTTGTCTTGAAAATGGTCATCCATGCTTTTCCTCTCATCGTGCCAGTTAATATTTGAAAATTGTTTTGACAATCCTAAACTAACCAAGTGAATTGTTTTATCAGATGTATGACTTGGAAATAGATGGTAAGAACCAAATATAGATCCAGAGTGTTAGTTTTGATCTCTGCTGTTCCTGGTATTGCAAAAGATAGGAGCTTGAAACTTCTCTCATTCTTTAATGACAGGTCCTCTTCTGTCAGTTTATTGATATTAGTTAGGCTAAGTTTAGACCAGGATAATGTGCATTTTGTATTTGTCTGCTTCTCTCAGGAGATTTTCTTTCGTATGCTTTTTCCAGTAACTACTTAGGAAAATGGGAGTATGTGCTTAGCAGATTTCATCATGAACAGTGGTATCAAGTAAGTCTAGTGATAGCGAGTGTTCAGTTACTACACTGAATTTTCCTTCATAGCTTTGCAAATGATTTTACATCATTTTACATTGATGATTTGAAAATTGTTGCCTTGGGCGTCATTGTAGGTCTATACTAGGCTGGACTGATCACGAGAGGTATTTTATCTTTTGTTCTATACGTGTCTTGTACAGTGGAGAATACATGGCAGATACTGAGTGGGACAGACAGAAAAATAAGTACTGCAAAGTTTCTCTTTGTCACAGAGAAAAAAAATAATTAAATATTTACCAAAATATCGTTATGTTTCTAGACGCAGTTCTAGAATAAATTACGTAACAAATAGAATTTATCTGTAAAATTAATTGAACATACCACATGGAGGTAGTTTTGTCCACTTTTTTCAATGACTGCAAGCAGTACCTCTGATATAAAAGTCAGTGTTCTCTGAAAACTAATTATTTCTTCTCTTTGTTTGTTGGACTGTAATAGCGTGCGCTCAGAAACACTGCAAAGTTTTTTTGAAACAGTTCAATTCTTTGATTGTTCCATTGTGTGCATCCTGAAGTTTTTACTAGGATTTTTGTTAGGCTAGTTGGTCTTTTCTTCGGGAAAATTCCTTTTTATTTTAAATCATGTTGGTTTCCCTCTTCTAGTGTTCTGAATTTACACTACTGGGGAAAAAAAATTAATCGGTTCGATTTGACTCAGTGTGTTTAAAACACCTTTAAAACAACTTTCAACCTTAAAATCAAGATTAACATAGTATATTCATAGAATTAAATGTTATAGTACAATTCTTTCATTTTTTTTATACGTTAGTAGAATTAGTAGAGGAAAGATCTTGGATCTACCATCATAATTTTTGTCCATGAATTAAAGGATTCGTGTTTTATAATGATGCTTAAGGACATTTCGGTATACAACAGCTACTAGGTTCCCTGTAACTACAAACCCACTTACAATGTCTGTTGCTAGGCCTTTATGTTTTTGTAGGTCCCTGCTTAGAGAGAAACCAATGTAAAAGTAAGCAGTATTCAGATATTTTAAAAATTATTTACTCTTTAAAAAGCAGTTCTAAGTGTAAAATTTATGAAGGGAGAATCAATCGTACAAAAAGAAGTCAGAGAGAATACATTATTTCATCATTCAGACTGTGACATTTTACATTTTTGACGTGAAATGAAAGTTTGGAAAAAGCTGTATTATCAATTGCAAAAAAGGAGACTGCAAGTGTTAACAGAAAATCTGTACATCTATAATGTACACTTACTCTAAAACTCTCTACTGAAATTGCTAGAAATAGTAACACCCTTGCTGGTTAAACTTTTTTTTTGTTTAACATCATTTAAGGACTTAGCCAAAGTTTGTGTGTTCATCTATAATGTACACTTACTCTAAAACTCGCTACTAAAATTGCTAGAAATAGTAACACCCTCGCTGGTTAAACTTTTTTTTTTGTTTAACATCGTTTAAGGACTTAGCCAAAGTTTGTGTGTGTGTTCTGTGTCAACGCGTTCCCTCTACTTCCTCCATATGTTTTGTTCAACTTTAAACACAAGAAAAAGTGTTAGTCTTAAAATATATTTGTACTGTGATCATGAATGTTGGTAGCCAGATAGCAGAGACAGAGGCTCCTAGTCCCTTGCTGTAGTAATGGATACAGAGTGAACTCACTCGTTACTAGAGAAAAACCAACAAAGCAGAGAGGTTTTATGAATTCCTGGCTACAGGAGTAGTTTCAGTTGGAGTATTCACTTATTAGACATCAAATAACTCAACCATGAAACATGAAGCTATAGGAAACAGAGTATCATTAGTTCTGTTGCTTATGGAACAATTTGTCTTTATAATATATTGAAATAATTTGTTCCTGAAGTACTAAAATATGAAACTGAAGAATATAAATTAGGAGAAGGGAAAACTGAAGAAAAGGAAAATGATTCAAAATCATGTGCAAACAGAACATATATGTAAGAATTATGTTTACTTTCAAACAGTTTTATTTGGTTTTGGATTATTACCTATTCATAGCTTTCAGTATAAAAATACTGTAATGAAAATGGATCTCAGGTTACGGGCCTGTTCTCCAAGAGCAGGAAGTCATGAATATTGCATTCCATGTTTTCTGTATTTAAATATTCTCCATGTTTCCTTTTGATAGTAACAATGATCTGCTGCTGTTTTCAGTAGCATTGCATCTACTGAACATCCTGAACACATACTGTTGCACTGTAGTTTGGAGTACTTCAGAAGCATAAAATTTTGAGGTGAGTCTGCTGATCATCCCTAGTTTCTTCTCTTTGGTTCAGAGCAGAGTGCTTG
This sequence comes from Cariama cristata, assembly GCF_000690535.1. NCBI lineage: Eukaryota > Metazoa > Chordata > Aves > Cariamiformes > Cariamidae > Cariama > Cariama cristata. The sequence continues at coordinate 228,916 of NW_009628182.1, read as the reverse complement.
AGTAACTTGCATACTTTTTGAAAAGAAACCTAAACTGCAAGTATTCTCCAGCTAACAACGGACAACTTGTTCACGGGTCTGGGTTAGAACAAGTCATATAACTGTGATAAGTCTTAAAAGGAAGGACCTTGTTTGTGGCACTTCAGCAATTTCTTTTTCATATTAGAAATATCTCTGAAACATTTTTGCATCCATAAGTAAGCATCTAGGTGGATCTACTGTGTTATCTATTATTAGGGAGTTGTAAAAGAAAATTTATGGAGCTCTTTTTCTGAGGTTGTAAAAAACAGTGGAAGGTATTTTTATATTGATTCACCATTCAATAGAAGACAGAGGAAGGTTGCTTTGACGTTTTTCCCCGCAGTGAATTGAAACTAGAGGGACAAATAAGTGGACGGAGTGGTTAGTGGTTCTGCAGCTTGAAAGAATGTTATAGGTTTTTTCTGTGACTATATGGACAGGTTCCATGTCTTGCTGCTTTTAATAAAAGTGGCTTTTTAGTCATAACTGTAGGAGTCTGCTTGGTAAAAGTAGTATGAACTCAACCCAGCTAAATGACTTTGGAAGTTCCTTGAGTCAAGGATACTCTAGGAAGCCATGACCTTCCGGTGTTGAACTCTAGGCTGGTACACAGAGCCATGACTGCGTAGAGAAGGTATTGGTGGCTGCTTTGCTGGAGCTGAGGGTGTAGTATAAGTCCGTTAAGGACAGCCTGGATGTGGGCTCTGGGAAAGGCAGTGGCTTGCTGTGAAGTTATATGAAGAGGAATGGGGCTGTAGAAGGTTGTAGGGCCTGTGTCAGGGAACTGTTGGGCTCCACAGGCTGTGAGAAGATAAGATGAGGAAGAGACAGTGAAATACCAGTAACTAGAATTGAAGTAGGATCTACTTCTCAGGCTCAGGTCCTCAGCTGTGCTGCCTTGGTCCGGAGCAAGTACTGTTTTCTTTTCTCTGCTGAGTCCCAGCCCACAACTGCACTTTAATGGGTAGGGTCGGCACATGCAACTCCACTGCTGCAGCGAACTGCAGTGAAGGAAGAGGAGCTTCTAATTCAGCCCAGTGCTGTGTCTCCTGTCTCCCAGCTGGTGACTAAGAGGATATGGGTTACTGAATTATGAATAGCCAAACGGTAGAGAAATGTGCCTGCATGTTAACACTGGGTTGGATTATTGACAGTGGCTCAGAGGGCAGACTTGCATGTAAAACTATCAGAACTGTCACCGGATTTGCTCTTGTTCATTGGAAATCCTGCATTCAACTATTGATTCAGTCCTTTCCTATTTACTTGATAAAGTCTAATTAGATCACAGCATGCGGTGGTACGGCTGCAGTGTGCTCTGTTCTTTGTACATTGTTTAAGCCTCAGTTAAGTAGCAAATTAAGAATAAGAAGGAAGAAAAACCCTTTACATTTGGGAAGATACTTTACCAAATGAATGAAAATAAACAATTCACCTGTTTCTTTTGGATGAAGAAGGTTTTCTCTACCTTTTCCAAATTTTGAGATTTTTTTTAGGAGCCTGTAGAGTTAAGTAAACAAAATGTGGTTAAGGACTGTGATGCTAATCTTGTAAGAGCAGGCTTGTGGAGTTGTCCCCAAAGTGATATAAAAGCTATCAGTTGATGATAAAACATTTTGAAATAATGAGGCTTTTGAGTGTAATCATGTAATCAGGAATTCTGAGAGTCGCTGGCTGTTAGAGCACAGTGCCAGCAATGTATTATAGAATGAACTAATCCAACAGGACAAATAAAGCTGAAGATTCATAATGGGGTGGTTATTGTAGTCTGTTGTCTAATATTTATGAAGATAATTCGGTGCTCACTTAAGCACTTCAAAGTGCATTAGAACTTCCAAAATAGCTGCAATGTCAACAATCTGCTTTACAAATCTTGAATTTTCCAGTATTATGGAAATGGCAAGGTAGTGTTATTTACTTAGTATGCATATGGAGCACATTTTAGGCTGTGAAAGCATTGTGTTTTTCTCTATGGTATTACAGAAATCACCACAATTTTCAGATCATAAGTTGTTACATTGAGTCTTACAAGTTGTTGCCTTGAGTTTTAGAAAATATTTTTGCTAGATTCTTGGGTTCTGCTTCAACTGCTTTCACTGGTTATCAGCTTGAAGGACAACAAAATGTGGCTAACTGTCCCTTTTGTGTGAACCTAAGTGGTGCTGCGAAAAGGTTGTTCTTGACCATTGGTGCTGGCAGAAACTTAATGGAGCAGAGCTTCATCCATACTGCTTCATGGATCCTCAGCTGCCATCTTCTTCCTTTTGCATCATAGTAACGCTGAGAAGAGTTTTCAGGTTATTCCAAGGCATGAAGGAGCAAATATGTAAAGAAGGAGTAAAGACCCTCCACAAAACCTTGTAGAAAGAACTAAGTCCACATTTTTTAAATGATTTTGAAAATCATAATATCATAGAAAAATTTAAATTGGAAGGGACCTCCTAAGGTCACTGTTCCCACCTCTGACCCAAAGCAGAGGTGTCTTCACAGTTAGATCAAATTGCACAGGACTGTGTCAGGTTCTGTCCTTTTTCTGATGCAACTCAATATACAGTTAACTTTCATTGCTGTGAGTACACTCTTGATGGAAAAAAAAAACAACTACTTTATTTTCTAGTCACCTTGCCAAATCTACTACTAGGGTGATGGTCTCTGACTGTAGTGGTTCGCACACAGGCCGTGAAACATATAGGTGATGTGACTAAGAGTCATCTAAGAAAGATGTCATTGTGGAGAGGAGTGAAGAAGTGTTTAGGAAATAAGAATGTGTGTGCTGCAATTAGGCAGAAAAATGTTAAGAAGTGCACAAGGGTTTGTGGGTGTAGGGGAAAACTCTCTATGGGGAAACATAGCCAAAATTATGGTGGTTTTGTTGGAGTGAGTGGAATAGCATTACAGGGATAATTTTTACAATGAAATAATGTATTTTTAATAAGCTTTGCCATATTATCCCATTCTTTAGCGAGCAGTGGCTGTTAAGATGGCTATTAAACTACAGTATCATTTAAAATTTAAATTATAGGAGAATATCTAAAAATATACAAGATTAATTTGTATCAGTGAAAAGAATACAGATAAAATCAAATATGACAAGGTGAATGTGAATTACAGAGGTATTTTATATACAATGTATCAGATATGTATTTTAAACAAATCATTAGTCATATGTAGATGGATACTTTTCATTTGAAGCTTGTATCATGCAAATATTCTGTATTCACTCCATCTTCATTAAGCACGTCACTGTTTCCTGGTTTTCTGCTTCTTAATGAAACACTTCTAGAGCCATTAGCATGGCAGTGACTTGGCATAACTACACGTGGTCGATTTTTAGGTATTAAAAATTGATTTCCAGCATGTACTGCGCAATGTCATGTAGGTTTTCAGCATGCATTATGTGCATCTCTCTAGCGTTTTTCTTTTCTATGTGTTCTGCAGAAATAACAGGGATGGCAAATCTGAACTTATTTGCTGGAAGTTTTAAATTTTAAATCTGGCGCAAGATCTGCTAATCCTGTTTAAATCTGTGATAAGAGTAAGATCATGAATTCAAATAATCTTCATGCCAGAAAGTTGACACATGCTCTCAGCACACCAATAGTTTGGTCTCCCTTGTTCTTGCCCCTCTTACCTAAGTCAGTAATAATTTCCTAGGTATGGCTATTATGTGGAGTTGTGGGTTTGGTGTTTGGTTTTTTTTTTTTCCTTTATTAATATACCCCTTTGGGGTCCTCTTTCTTTCTTTTACATACTCTACAGTGATCATATGCTTGATAAGTGTGCCTTGTTATTCTTCTCTTAGGCTGGTCTTGAGTTTATCATCCCTGGATGGCAAATGCCACAACTGCTCTTGGGGAAAATGGGAGAATATCTGACATTATATGGATGAGAGTTGTTCTGAGTTGAGTACCACTAAAAATAATGCTGGGCCATCAGTTATGAAAAACTTCATTGATGAAGGGCTACTAATTATGCTGTCTTCAGAGATTTCGGTTAGCAACTATGGTATTTGTAGTCAACAGCAGAGACCCAAATAAGGAACAAAAGTTGTATTCAGTAATGTAAAATGATGTGAGATTTATTTCTCTATTAATTCTGTTAGCTGATTCCATACTTCTATATTTCTTTCAAAAGTAGTTCTTATAAAAAAATAACTTATATAAAAGGAAATTAAAAACCCCCATGTTTGTCTGAAATGCAGGTTTCTCTGGAACTGAAGTGTGGTAGTACTTGGGAGATATTCTCAGTTTGTTTAGCTTTTTTTTATATGGTTGGATCATAATGATCATAACAGTTATCATTAAGTGTATCAAAAAGACATTGTAAAGCCTAAAGATTAGAATTTATCTGTAACAGCTTCTGTGCTATACTGAAGTTGGAAATGTTTTTCCTTAAGGCTTTCATCATGTTAGTGGAAACAATTTATTCTTTAAATTAAAAGGAGCAGAGAGGGCGAGAATTAAGAAGTCCAGGAAAAGAAATTAAGATCCTTCATTTAACAGAACTGAAGCCAAACAATAAATATTAATGAGCAGGTTTGTGGGGGTCAATTAATTTGATTCAATCAATTTTAAAATGATTAATGGGATAATTTTAAAAACTGTTGAAGAGACTTTTAAAAAACAGCATCAGAATGGGACAGATCATAGAATACGAGCATAGCACGAATGTGTAGTACCTGTTTTCCCAAAGGAAATTTTCAGAGTTACTCGTCAGTAAATATAATTTAAATATTTTCTCGAATATTGCTGAAGTAATAGGGCAGTTATTTTTAAGAACGTAAAAATGTATCCTAATGTATTAATAATGAGGGTTAAACAGGAGGAAATTGTTCCAACTTACTGTGCCTGGCATTAAAATACTGACATTTAGCTGCAACAAATGTTACTGCAGTATTTATGGCCTGCCTCGTATTCAGCCG
>NW_009628182.1:135459-223902 GCF_000690535.1 Cariama cristata | reverse complement strand
GTTAGTTTCTTGTATATGGTGAAGATCAATATTTGAATAATGTACTTTGTAACTTAATTTAATTTTTTTTAAAAGCAGAAGATGGAAAAGATGGTTTATCCTGACCTTAGTAAGACATTAAAATAGTCTGAACAGTACTCTGAGAGAGAAAATAATGCGGGCGATATTCCCAGAGACTGACTGTAGAAATGTAGATTAGATGTGCATGATACAAATTAGAAACTCAAATTGCTAAAATAGACAGAAAATACTGCTATTGGTTTATTGTCAAATCTGAAGGACTGAGATTAGATGTGGAATAATCTGCTAAAACTCTAAAGCTAAGATTTCCACCTGTTCTTCTTTTCCTCAGGTATTTTTCTTTCAATATTTTTTTTTTCTCCAAAAGTAGTCTTGTTTCCCATCTTGCAGGATGGGGAAGAAGTGAGTTCAAGAGCTGCCTCTTGTAGTATTCCGCTGCTAGAACTCCTCAATTTGAGCAAGTCTTATTTAGCCAATGCTGAAATATTGACATTGAAATCAAGGAAAAAAACACAATTTCTGTCAGTGGTAACTGTTAGCACAAAGTCCTTCATACTGAAATATCTGGCCTGTGTTGCTCTTTTTCAGAACAGTTATGGCAAACTAAAAATGCTCTGATTATGTTTATAATTCAAATGGCATAAGCATTTATACTTCCATGGGATGTTTCTTAAGTTTATTCTGATATCAGTGATTTTTTTGGAAGTCAGGTGAATGGCTGCTCTTGATTAATACAAGGACAACAGTTCTTTGCCACCAACTCAAATGAAAAGAACTATATTGCATATTGTGAATGTAAGCTATGCCAGTACATCTTCAGGTGTAAATTCCTTTACTCCAGGACACAGTACTCATGTTTTCCTGCTTTGAGGTGCCGTCACCTACTGCTGCACTGAGGGCAGGCGTGCGTAGCGTGCCCACAGCCTGGCTCTCCAGGCGTGCATCCTGACCACAGCCAGGCAGGACAATTACACACACCAGCTAGGTTTATTTTCTTATAGTCGAAAAGCCAAGAGACCTTTGGCTTTATGTTGTTTATTTTCTAGGTTTTTCCCAACAAAGCATATAAAACAAGTGAGGAGAAATAATAAGATTTTCTGTATTTTCAGCAAAAATTCTTTCAGAATCCAACTGTACCATTAGAGTTGGAGGTACTGATCCTGCTCTTACCTCCTTCCCTGATCTGCGGCCAGAGACACCATCTAATGCTTTTTCTACGTTTTACAAATACTGGCTAGTACATTGAATGTTAGCTATTTAATTGCACTGTGTTTTGTGATACAATTATAACAAAAGACTGCAATTTATTTTTTTACCCAAATTAAAAGTAATGGGGCAAAACAGCTATTAAAAGACATTATCCAGCTCCAGTGGCTTAAAAAATTAGTTTTTCTCCAACATATTACAAGGTGATTGTGAAATATAGGTATGCAGGTTCCCGTATTAGTAATGGATGTATGCATATGCTTACTTTTAATTTGCTTTTCTATTTTAGCACATTCTTTGCCAAAGGAGGAAATTCAAAATGTGCTTTAATAACGAGTTGCTAATCAGTGTTCTTACAGCATTTTTTAGTTAAGCTAAACAGGATACATTCATGCCAAAAGACCGTAGAAGTCTTATCTGGATGCAATTTTAGATGGTTGTGGTGAAGTATTTTCTTAGCTTTCCATTTCACTGCTTGAAACAGTGATCCACTTCATATGTTCTTTTGGGAAACTCTGTTTTGCTTATTCTCTTTCTCAGTGCTTGAACTACTACGACATTGATGGTGATCTTCACTGGACTCATTACCTCAGTGTGTTTTGTCAGTGCATGCAGTTTTTTTTTCCATCTCTTCTAGGATACTTTCAGGCTTATGAAAAGTCCTAATTTTATGTTCCAAAGTTCATGGGAAAATGAATGGTGATAATTCTTTAATTCTTATTTTAGACTCAGGAAAAGGCCATCTGGAGCGGAAGAGTAGCTGCCTTTCAAATGGAAAGTTTAGGTGATGTGGGTGTTGTACGCTTTAAGATTGGAAATGTTTTGTTCTGATGCTTCTAGTGATACACTGTCATCTGCAACCTTTCCTGTAAGTGGTGCAATTGGAGCTGTTCATGGTGAAAGTTGTTCTAAATTATGATTGAAGCTGGAAGCTTGTGACCCTGCGTAATCTCTTTTTATAATTGTATTTCTGAGTCCTTGGGTTTAATCATCTGTTAGTCAACATCTGAATGTGTATTTAAAGCTGTACTGCATTCAGTTACTCAAAACTAAGTTCTTTACCTTTTTTTAAATTCCCTTAAGGAGGCATGCATGTAAAATTACTGAATTTATGAGAGACAATAATTCTCTTATGTCTGTGTTTGTGGCAGACAAATTCCCATATTTCTCCATCGTATGTTATTTGTGAGTATGGGATTGGTCTATGGGGATCTCTGCAGTGCATTTGACACTTTGAAAGAAGCCCTCAATGTCAACATTTCATTTTTCTTCAGGCTTCTGGGATTTGGAGGTCTCCAGACATTTGTTAGGTGGCTTATCATGTACTCCTGTGTTGCAATCCGTTTTCTTTGACATATGGATAGATTGGTGATTTGGAACTCTGTTAGTATTTACTCTGTGACTTTTCAGACTTATGTGCAGAAGAACATGCTAGTCCATGGTAAATTTAAAGCACGGAAATAATGTAAGGATGTACTTATCTGACTTGATCAGATTATATCTACATGAGGTTTTGCACATGAGGTTAACAAAGGATCATCTTCTCAGATTGGTTTGAACTAACCTCATATTTGGGCCTTGGTAGGCTGTGCAATCTACTGGCCAGTGGCAGGAGAAAGAGAAGACAAAGCTTGGAAAAAACCCAAACCAAACCCATGTCGATTCCCAGCTGTAGCATCTATCAGAAGTTCCTTTTTTACTTCTATTTGGCTCCTAAGTTATTACATGAGTTGTCTGAAGCTGCCAGAAGAAAAGCCTGAATCTTTAGGATTTTGCAATTGGAAACTCAGGAGGGCACACCTGTGTCCTTGCTCTTCTTCATTTCAACATTAGCATTATCTTTTGTAACAAATGGTGACTCCCTAGTATGCTTACTTATGTGAATACATATAAAATCCTGCATGACTTTAGCTTTGTGTTCCATATGCTTCTAAGAGATAGGATGTTACATTTTTGACACATAGTCTTTATTTGTTTGAAGGTGTATAGAATTCAGATCTACTGCGGACCACCAAGATTTGATGGTGTGTGGTGGTGTTTTGTTGGTTTTTTGGTTGTGTGGTGTGTGTGGGGTTTTTGTTTGTTTTGGTGAGGAGGGCAGGACTTGTGTATATTTTGTTTGGTTTGGGTTTCTTTGTGTTTTGTGGGTGTGTTTTTTACTGGGCACGTTGCTGTAGTATGTTTTCCATTGACAACATGATACTCAGGGGATATCTGTGTAATATGGAGTTTGTTTACAGGGGTGTACTGAACTGCAGCGATGTAGATTCAAGTATTACTTTTTCTAACACTGAAAAAAATAATCTGTTAGAACTATTAAGAGAGTCGAAGTACTTCAGCCACAGTATCTGACTCTTGGAGTATGTTTACAGCTTACAACTAAGAGTGTTTTATTATTCTCAAAAAAACATTTCTTCATTTTATGTTCTCCATTTCACATTCCTCAATTCTGAAAGGGTCATTATCAACCAGTTGCTTGTTGGGTGTTACCAGTGGGGACTACTAGTCCTCTGTGGATTTGGTTTTTAAGGAAGAAATCACAAAGATGGATTTTGTAATATAGTTTGTTTTGTAAAAACCCCTTCATTTGCTTAAGTGAGGAGGAAGGTTTTCAACATAATATATTTTAAAAATAGGTGGAGATCTTGGAAAGCCATCTGTGTATTCAGTGGACCTCCTAAGTCATCCTGTTGCATAGAACTGCCCCTGTATTTCACCAGGCTACTCTGCCTTGCAGCCTTTATTAGGCCAAATTTTTGAGTTACTTTTGAGTATAGTAATAAATTTTGAGGTAATCTTTAATGGGAATTAAACCACTAGTGAAATAAGCTCTTGGGAGCAGGTAATTGTTGGTCTTTCATTTGCCTCATATGTGATTCAAGAAGCTTGTATTAGTTGCTCTTGTCCATTATTCTCAAATCTGTCTTTATTTTCTTCATGGTAAGATGAACATTGTTCCCACTAAAGAAACCAGGCAAACTCAAACCTTGGGTTTATTTAATAGCATGTAAATATTTGTCAAGAGATTGTATTTATTTCAAGTTAATCTAAATAATTTTTGACAACTCTAAAATTGTATTCACTACAAGGAGAGAAAATGGCACTATATAAAATCATAACATCACAGTAGAGTACAAGGGGAGATTATAGTTGTAAGTCATTTTATTTCTTTGTAAATGAAATTCACTGTAGAGTATCGCTTTCTGAACTGTGTTTTCCACTCAAGTTATTTTGTAAGGACTAAATTAAATTCATTCCAGGGTACATGCTTTCAGAGATTCTAACAGTTCCTATTTGTTTGAAATACACCATGACTTTCTTAACAGTGAAAGAAAAAGTTCAAAAGACAGTTTTCCACCTCATTGCTTCTTTTCATAACAGTACTCATACTTCAACTGCAGGATTTTGTTGAATACAAATTGAAGTGAACCTGTGTCAGAATGGAAATATCAAAATCATATAGAGGCGCTGTGTTTTGCTCTTTGCAAGTGGGAGTAAATGTTGTACCACTGTGATTACTTAGAACTCAGGCAGAAGGTGTTTGAAGTTTGAGTAATAGCTGTATTTAAAGTACTATGAATGTATAGTGCTTTCTCTACATAAATATTTTCCAGTATATGAGTTTTACCTGCTTCTGAAGTAGCAGACTCAAATGTGACAATCTGTCTGACCTTTCACAGGAAAATAGGAAGCTTTGGGAAGGTAAAAATTTCTAGTTCTCCTTTCCTAGAGATGACCAAATGAACACATTTACTTTCTGTCATCGTGACGAGACGTAAAAGTAAACATAAATATGGTTGTAGGCCATGTAGGGATACTTATGTGGCCAGTTTCTGTTTGCTTCCTTTATGCAACATACTTGAAAGAGTAATAGGATCTTTTAAACTAAAATTCAGTTTAGTGTTTTCATTCAGGAGCTACTCACATTTCTAAACAGCTCAGAATGCCAGTATTGCACTAATGGGTTGGTTGAATGCACAGGCCTTGATGTCTGCAGGAATTTTTCCAGCATTCTGAAGTCATCTGTTCCTGTGTAGAACACATGGAATTTTAGAGTGGATCATCAGTCGTTCCTATCTGAAAGTACAGAGCAGAGCTCAGAAGAGTGTTTGATAAGATACTCAAATTGACTCAAAAGCAATTTAATCTTAGTTTCTAGAAATACTGTGCTCCATTAGAAGACAAATGAAGCTCAGTAAACAGTATTTTGGAAGAAAAGACAAAAGAATCATGAAGGGTTTGGGTTTTTCTGGTTTTGTATTCTTTCAAGCAGTTGACAAAAATGCAATGGGTATTTCCTTTTCCTTTACCTGTTGGGTATTGGGAGTGTCAAACGTGTTGGGGCTTGGGGCAGCTTTGGACAGCCGGGAAGGGACAGGCCTGTCTGCCCAGCGGGGCAGTGGGTGGAGGCTGCAGCCTTCTCCCGGGGTGGAACAACCCTGCTAGAGCGGGCTCTCAGCTGTGCTGTACAGGCACGGACAAATGTGCCAGTCAAATCCTAATGGGTTTTGTTAGCTGCTGTACCTTCCTAGTTTCGATTCAGTTCTGTGAGTGGTTACAGGAGCCTCTGGATTGTGTTCTCCAGTGCTTTCTTTTCTGTGTTACCTGCTGGGTGCATATACGTTCGTTGCATTTGTCAGCTATTAGGTCATGGCTTCAGCTCTGACATAAATTTTAGATTTGTGGCAGTTTTTCCTTTTTGTTTTAATGTAGATTATTTTTTTAAAAAAATATTTCTGTTTTAATCCCTGCAAGATTTAGGAGAGATTAGTTTGAGGAGGAATTGTGTCATATTCTTCAATATTGTGTTGATGTGAGTACTTTTATAACTTTGTTTAAAAAAAGTAAAAATCAAAGGTTCTGCGTGTGTGTGCATATTTTTGTTCTGAAACATAACTCTAATTGAACTAGTTTACAATGGGGAAAGATCAGAGAAAAAAGCTTTTTGCATCACAGAACCTGTATTCCTGGCAGAAATAAGCTCTGCCTTGGGCAGATCCCAGAGAAACTCACACTTTAGTCTGGAATTCCTTGTGTATATATATTGTAATGTTGATGTAATGTTTACTTTTTTACCTTTCTTCTCCATGTGATATTTATTGCAGTGATTGATGGAAATAGTAATGAATTTATTTCTGGAAAAGCACAAATTAACATACTATCTGATATGTGATTTAAATTTTGAGGTCTGTCCTCCTTGATTGTGAGAGTCTTTGTGCCTCAGAATAGTTTCCAGAAAATTGATGTCATCGTGTAATTCTCTTCAGGTACAACCAAATGTTACCTAGCTTTTTGGAAAGTGGAGTTGAAGTGGCTGGGTGCCTGGATGATCACAGGATTTCTTCATTGTTGATTCTCTGGGGATTTCATTGCTCCTCTGAAGATTGACTTTCATCTGGCAAACAATTTCTAACAAACTTATATAATATATTTCACGTTTCCTACAATGGATGAAAATATAAGAAGCAGTAGTAGATAATATTACCTGGGGGTCATCAGAGGTAATTTTTTTGTTTGTTTTAAGATTCTTAACACTATTCAGTATGCAAACTTAGTATCATCTAGACCCTAAAACCCTAGAATAGTGTCTGGGCAGAGCACTGAACCTTTGAAACCCACTGAGTGCAGTTTTCCTTTTTTTATGGCACTTGCCACCTGGCTTGAGGGGCGTGTTGGTAGTGTTGTGTCAGTTAAGCCTCCCTCCCCTTTCTCCTTTCCTCTTTTCCTTTTCCCCCTTTGCCTATAAATATATTGAAATTTAGAACTAAAAATCTCTGGATATATGCTATTGCACAGCAGTTACTTTTGAAGAAGTGATCTGTGAGGCTTACAATGTTTGTCTCGGTCTCATAGTCTGTTTTTCCTGCATGTATCTCTTTGCGCTACATTAGATATTCTGAAGAGCCATTGTGCCTATCTGTGTCTTGGGAAAATTCTAGTTTCAGAATTAGCCTCTTTTTCCTCATATATAAAACAATTTTTAAGTTGGCTTAAAAAAAACTCCCACCAAATTGAACTGATCATATTCTACAGGTGATCTGTTGATTCTCCTGGGGCAAATATAGGTTATAGCAGTCTGTGTAAAACCTTATGTAGAAAACAATGTGTGACTATGGCCTAAGCTTTTCAGGCTGGTTTGGCTATAGGAGGGCTGGAAACAAACCAGCAGCTTCAGTTCCAGATCAGACTGTTGCCTCAAATTCCCTTGCCATTGCAGGTCGGCATTAATGATTTCTTTTCACACCATGGAATGTTTTCTTGGTCTCCTTCTGCATTCAGCCACATCTGTAAGTAATTTTTGTTGTAGTTTCTCTAGAGACCTCAACCACGTTTTATCATCCTCATGGTCAAGCACTGAATGACTATCACTTAACATATTTTGTAGTTACTTCACATCTAGTTTTAATTCACATGAGTAGCCAGCGAGTGCTAAATACCTGCTGCTATAAAATAAGACACCTTGAAGTTCATGATGAGATGAGAACTCTTCCTTTGGAATTCCCAGAAACTACTTCTGTTGTTTTTTCCAAAGTAATATTGTATGTATCCAAAGGTTAATTTTATCAGCCTTTGCTATGCACCCAGATTGTATTTGTACCTGGAATTTCTTGCAATTGCATTTAGTTAGAGAATTCACAAAACCTCTTACATCACAATAACACATTAGTATTTTTCTTAAGCAATTATCCAAATGATTACAGCATTAAATAACTCTTCTTCTAACACTAATCTTATGACAATTCAATATTACTTTATAATACTGCAGGAGCATTTAGTTATTCTTAGTTTTTTTCTAACATGGGTTCAGCTTTTAAACAGAGTGTTCTTAATCCCATGGTTGGTTATTTCTTCCAGTTCTATATATTTAAACAAAAGGTATGTGGTGATTATTCTCTTTAAATGGTGTTACATATTTTTTATTCCAGTGGAAGAGAGATGGGGTTGTTTGTTATATTTTTGTTTGTTGTTTTTTTTTTCCTTGGACAAATGTTTATTACACACTGATGTAACTTTGTAATGCTCATCTATTTCTTCTTTTGAAAAACATCTTTTAATCTAACATCAGGAAGCTCAGAGCAGCCTGACTTTATATTTACAAAAGCATATTTTGAAGAAGCCTTTTCTTTATGAAGGGAACAAAAGAAAAAATGAATTAGGAAAAATAGATTCTCCAAACTTGCAAATGTTATGCATGGAAGACTTCTAATATATTTTCCTTTTTGTTGGTTAGCAATGCTATTTACAACAATAAGAATGAAAAGACTATTCTTCATCAAAAAGGTTATTTTTGCTTTGGTGGTGTACTCATAGCTGATTACATGAAATGGCAGAATAAAGAACACAATTTCCCTCCCCTATAGAGCTCTGTTCTTTTTTTTTAACAAGATTAATGACAGATATGCTATCAGTTAAGTAATTAAAGTTTTTCAGAAGGGTGTTGGAAGCAAAACAAAATTATGTGCATCTAAGACAGATAATTCGATATTTAATTTGGAAAAAAAATTACATCAGTGAATGGCTTCCAATTGGACCGTGATAAAATACCCGAACAGAATTAAGTTGTTGACATACTTTTTCTGAAGTATGTTTTTACTGATTTTTCTTACTAAATTAGGCCAACCAAGCAGAAAGAAAATGTATGCTTAATTTATGTTGCAAGGCAATGCACAATGTGTCTACCATTTCTAATAAATATGAAATATGACTGGTTAAGCTTATAAGACAATACGTTTCAGTCATGAACACTGTATTCTGCATGAAGTTTGTTTGATAAACTACTAAATCTCTGCTTTTCAGATACCCAACCTGATATGTCTTTACTGATTCCCCTCAAAAGATCTTTATTTCCACTTATGTCAGAGGGAAATACAAAATCATTTTCCGTAGAAAATCCCATTTTCATTTGATGGAAGAAGTTCACATGATCAGATTCTAAAACATTAACCTCAACTAGATTTGTCTACTTTATCTTGAAATTATTAGTAGTTTAATGTGTGTATTTTGAAAAGGAGATGAGTCAGGAAATCAGCATATTTTGGGATTTAAGATCTTGCATAAGGAAAGCTGCTTTTTGTCCAGAGCTCTGTTGATGTGTAGTAGCCTTCACTTTGAAGGCCTGAGTATGAAATGCTGAGCAATTCCTGTATATTTATGGCAACTGTCAACTTCTTTTCAGATTAGTGACAGATATTTAGTTACTTCAGAGGAGCTGGAAAAGGAATTCAGGAAAATTATCTATCTTCAAGAACAGTTCATATGAAGAAGTGTGCGTAGGATTGGTCTGTTATCTTTATGATTAGGTTAATAATGCTCATGAGACAAACATGGACTGAAGAATGCATAGGAAGAAAAAAATTCTAAAACTCAATGGGGGAGGACTTTAGGCTAAATTAGATATTTTAAAAACAATCTATAGAAGCAAGAATCCATATATAAAAGGCAATGGATAGGAAGACAATTTTGTGTATGTCTTCTAGTCTTTCTAGCTGTTTTGAGCTTTATCTATTAAAAAAAATATTTTCTAGTTTTTATGCATATAAAACTTGGGCAGGGGTAGGTTTGGGAATAAAAGGAGAATTTAGAAGCCTTTTTTTGATTGAGTAACTCCTTAGGAATAAGTCTGGAAGCATTTGTGTCAAAGCTGTAATATACGTAGTATCGTTTCACATTTTCATGTGAACACAACATTTATTTTTCAACATTTCTCTGAATTTTTCATTGTTCTATCAGACAACACACAGTCTCAAGTTCCCTGTGGAACAGAGAACACTGATGATCAATTAAACACACAAATTGATATTTTGGGTACTTCATTATTTTCCATAACCAAATCCTGACCAGGAAATAGCAATAGAAAAGACTCATAGTTTTCTGGCTCTATTGACATTCCCTGTTATTCACTCATTCAGGAATTGTTCCCACATATGACACCTTAATACCTCCGATCCACTTCTGTTGGAATCTTGAAGTATACATTACTTTTAAAATTGTAGTTTTGCCCTACAGGTTTTCTCAACTCCCAACTTTCCAAAAGCTAGCTTTTAACTTTTTTCCAAACATACAGGTTACATGGGCTGATATCGATACAGATTGCAAGTCAGATCTTTCCTGGTACTTGCCCTCTTCCAAAGTCCAATTTGATTTTGCCCTTGTATATCCACAGTCTGTCACTGGTTTCTGGATTGTTCTTCTCTGCACTTTCTATCATACAGAGTAAGAATTCTCTCCATTTGAACTTCAGCTCCTCATAAATTTTATGAACGACTAAAAATGATATTTTCCACATTTTCTATTTTATTTCTCTGTTGTCACTTATTTAACTTTGTGTCACTTGAAATAACTCTGATAAGCTTTTCTAAGTTAAAAATGCTGTGCCAAAGAAAATTACCAGCATATTTAGCATAGAAGCCTTTGCCTTGAAAATTCTGTGCTCCTATAGGTAGGTAAGATGGTGTAGCTGGGGATTTAGCTTTCCCATTCTGTTTTCCATCCTTGCTTGCACTAATGGTGAAGGCATTTCGAAGTCAATGCTAGAGATAACATCAAAATGCATTTGCATTGTCAGATCAAATGAGGAGTTCATTAAACGTGCAGCCGTTCTTCCTGTAATCAAATGGCTACTGCAGGAAGGCTCAGTACTGTCTGTAGTCTGCAAAAAGCAGGATGACATTATTTGAGAGGAATTTAAA
The DNA here is from genome assembly GCF_000690535.1 of Cariama cristata. Classification (NCBI taxonomy): domain Eukaryota; kingdom Metazoa; phylum Chordata; class Aves; order Cariamiformes; family Cariamidae; genus Cariama; species Cariama cristata. The sequence goes on along the minus strand of NW_009628182.1, from coordinate 212,986 downwards.
TGTGAGATCAAAGCTAAGAAACAAAGAACAAAGGATACATATGTGATTTTTATTTTCTCTTGGTAAAAATAACATTGAGGTTATTGAACACACTAAGAAGAAAAGTAAGAGTTGCCAACATATGTTTTGGTATTGTATTGAAAGAATGAGAATTACTGAATGAAGGAGAGAAATGCTTACATCACTTAAGATCAGAAAGATATTTGTTATGTGGCATTAGAAGAAGTCTGAGAAGCTTTAATTTCATAAAATAAAGAAAACTTGAAGGAAGTTACTAAGGATACTTTACCATGTTTTAAAGTGTTTTTTCTTTGCATAATCAGTATCATACTGTTTATGGTTTTGCTAAAGAGAAAAATAAAATATATGCACATGTATTTCTTCGAATTGATAAGGAGTATGTAGAATCCAGTGGGAAACTTTATTTGTTTAAAAGGATTAGACTGGCCCTTTGTGATTTGATTCCAGTGTTAGTAAATAAATTCACAATAGAAAATGTCTGTCAATATTGCAAAAGACATAGTATCGCTATAAAAGTCTTACTATATTCCACATGAATAAAATAATAAGATCAATAGAAGAAAGATTTTGCCAACTTCAGAAAATCATTACCAGCTTTTTTTCTTAATGGCAATTGATTTCAGGACTAGAAGAGTTCATGTGACAGTGTCACAGACAACAGTTTCCTGGAATCTGTTTCCATTTCAAATTCCAGTACCTGTGTTAATGTAGATCATCTTCATAAGGAAAAATTCCAGTATGCCAATGAAAAATTTCAAGTGATTTATCTTGATTTTGATAAGTTATTTCAGGAATCATTTATATTCATTGTCACAGTAATCTTATCTCTTTAGTCTGAACGTGTCTTACTTTAGTGTGGGTTTTTCCCCCACGTTTTTGTTTTGTTTGGTCCTGTGCCCCCCGCTTTCCATGCTTATATCTTTGCCTGCTAAAGTACAGTAACCTCCACTAACTTACCCATCTGAGGAGGCTATTAAAGTTCACAGTCTGTGATCATGTCATAATTAAACTCTCTCTCTCATATACGAAGTCCTTTAGGTTTTGGATAAAACTTGTTTTTCAGTCCTTCAGCTGTTGTCCTGCCTGTCCCCTGAACCTTCTCCAACCTATCAACACATTCATTGAGTCTGGACTCCAGAATGTGACAATGTGTAGCTAGGGGACATTCCAGTGTCTGTTACTGTAACAGGACTTCCTTACCCCTGCTTCATGTTCGTCTGCTAGACATATCTAGGGGTCTTCAGTGTAACCCTCAGGTTATCAAATACGACATTTGGGGAGACACTGTTTTGAGGACATAACCCTCGTGTTTATCAGCACAATTCAGTTCTCTTGAATTCTATGATTTTTGTGAATATCTGTAATAAAGAGCATGTTATTGTCTTGTATCTGTTTGGTCTAGATACCTGTCACCTTGCTGTTTGATCTGAGATAATGGTCTATTGGAGACAAATTTTTTTTTCACTCAGTTCAGTTTCAGATTTATGCTGGAAAAAAGTTCATTCTGTCTGCTCCTGCTTATTACCTAACCTCTTGCCATTGTTTTATAGAGGAAAAAAAAAAACAAACCAAAACACCTGAGGTTATTTTGTGCACTTTGTGCCCTGTTTATTTTGAAATCTTAGTATTGTACTAGGTGACTGCTTATTTGTTGACCCTTCTTATCCTCTCCTTTTCTTGTTAGCTTGCTCCTGTGTGTTGCAGGGGTGGCGCACGCCATCCCACTGGACTTTCTTGTCTGGTAGCTTTCTGTTCTCTTCAGTTTTGTTCTTGGTCACAGTTTCATTTCTGCCTTCAGCATGAGCTTTCAGAAGTTACGAGGTTCTTTACTCTTTGGTCTGTCTGGTATTCAGTATTAGTGCTTATCCTTCAAATGATAAAGCTACTTCCAGTAAAGTACTGCTTACAAAGGAATTCCTTTCTAGAATGAGGCAGAAAAGAACGTATTGCCTGTCGGGTACAGCTAGAAACTGCTACTGCAGCATCTGTCTTGACAGTGCTGATACACAGAAACGTATGTGGAAATTTCTTAATTTTTTGTGTTACTTATATTCATGTTCAGGCTCTAGTTTGAGACACCCAACAGTTGCATTTTGAGTTGTTAGACAAATGTGTCCCTTGCTAGACTGTGTAAACTTCAGAAGAAATAATGTGCATCTTATTATGCATCTCAGCTTAACTATATATACATCTAATCCTATCAGACAGTATCTTGTAGACTTTAGCTGGTTCACCGAAATTATTAGTAATAAAGTTTTGTTTGCCTTGCTCTCAAGACGCTTAAAAAACCCCCTCAGGTTAATAAATGCAGACAAAATTAATAATAAATTAGATGATTAAATTACTTTGTGATGCAAATATCTGTTCAAGGAAGCTTTCATTGGTTCACACTTCAATTAGAGGGACTAGTGATGTGGTTAGAACTAGTTTCTATATTTTTGTATTGTCTGTTTCAGAAAAGGTACATAAATACTGTATCATACTTGTATATTATTTTGACTTAATGAAAATCTAATGAAATAATACTGGTACACACATATGTTGGTGTATGTTTATCATGTATTTTTAGTTCCAGGTCATCATATTATCTAGGAAACTGGGTTTGAAGTGTATTTTGTTGCCTAGATAGTCCATTGAAAACCTTAATGAATGCAATTGTGTTAACACCAGTAGTTCTGGGTCATCCATTAATTTTTCCTATTTTGAGAAAACTTTAAACAGACACTTATTTAACATGCCAATTTATATTACGTTCTAAGATATAAAGCATTACTCCAAACATATACCAATGTGAATCTCAAGTAGGAGTCATCTTCCCTGTCTAGAAGAACTGAAATACTCAGAACTGCTTTTTTGTTTCCCACTCTTCATCTTATATGCAGAGCTTAAAATTAGTGTTGAAAAAGTAATTGGTATTGAGCAGTTGAGTAAGTTCTAAGCAACTGGGAGGTATGACATTAGTTTGAGGCATAAAAAGACCAGAGTCTTTTTCAAAAGACATTCATTTAGTAACGTATAAGTGCTATTGTTGGCAGATTTCAACAGCAGCAAGTTAAATAGCTGTGGCCTTTCTAATAGTGTCACTGTACTCAAAAGGTTTTGAGGGAATATGGGGTAATTTGATCAATGAAAAGGTCAAAGAAGAGGTGCATTGGGGGAAATCTTTAGGTTTTTTTTTAATATCACTTGAATGGAAATTATCACAATTTTAGAGATTGACTTAAGTGGTATGAGTGCTATGAAGTTAAATATACTATAATTGCTTCTTACTGATGTAACTTTGATTTATTATACCCATTAAGGAAATTTTATTGTTCTTTTGTTCTTTTTATTATTTTTGTACAGCTGATACTGGAAGCAGACATAGAGGTAGTTCAAAATTTGAATGAAAGCATTATTGGCAAATGCCCCATTTTTAAGGTGTCACTATGAATTAATAAATTATAAGATTTGACAGTGAAACCATGTTTCTTAAAGTCCTCCTTAAAATACAGTAGCTACTGAGTTGGCTGTCCTTTGCTAGAGCTAATCTGTAATTCAGGAGAAGATTATGTCTGGAATTACTAATTCAGCAAGATTCAGAAGAAGCTCAGTGACAGAATAAGAAGTCTGTTAAATATTCAATCTTAGGAAGTGAAGGATTGAAATAGAGAAAAATATATGCTTAGATAAGGTGATGAAATTCAAAATTCCTTGTGTTGCTTGCATTAAAAAAACCTTTTTATAGTTTTGCAGAAATAACATGGACATTCAGATCATCTAGTTGCAGTGTGACTAGTAACTTTCAGTAATTTCATTTTGTAGGCACCATTCCCCATATTTGAGTGCAGTGCTGCAACTGAACAAGTGTATACCTGTATAGAAGTTAAGGAGTAAGAGGTCGCTGCAGTGGGCATGTTTGGAAGATGGATGAATCAGGCCAGTTTCAAATTTCAGAGCACCCCTTTCCTTGACTGACGTTCATTAGCAATACAGTTTGCGCTAATGGTTAGCTCTTACTCATTATCAATCATTATCACTAAGTATTCAAACAGATGGTCCTTAACGATCATATCCCATATTAGTGCTGGTGGCTGTGGTCTGCTCTGGTCTCAGTTGCTGAGGCCGCGGGACCAGACTCCAGCCCTCTTTGATAAGGGGAGCTGAAGCCAAAGGGTGACCTTTTTCTTACCCATTTTTCAACACTAATCGTTGTTTTATGCTCCTCACTTGCTCTTCAAAAGAAAAGGGGGAGGATTTCATCTGCTTCAGGCCGTTCATCTCATCTTATTTCTGGGACTGGGACTTGTTCTGTTGCCATCACACGCATTCCCTGCCTTTTGTTCATCCTTTGTTGCAGGTTTTGCTGCTTGCACATGTCTTCCTATTCCCTGTTTTGCAACGACACCACAAGTCTCCATCTGACCATGTGTACTTAGGTGGTGTTTAAATACTTTTGCTCAGCTGTATTAGAAAGTGCCCATATGTTGTTACTGGTTATCTGTTAGCAATGTTACAGAATACTTACATACTGTCACTAGTTGTTATTTTAGTGTGTTTGTGTTGGGATTCAAGTCAAGCAAATATTAATAACATCCTGCTTAGTTTACTCTCATCTCATAGATGCAGCAAGACTCTGTTTTGCCTACAGCATACTGAGTTATTTTTGTCTTGGAAGTGGGGCTAAAAGTAGTAGAGGGGGGAATTTTCCAATTCTGCTCAATGAAGTTCCCAAGGTATTCAACAGGATTCTACAAAAATAGGATGTATTTAAAATTATATACTCAGAGAATGGGTTTTGGAATAGTTGGCTGAAAATCTGGAATAATAATAAAAAAATTTTAATTTGTCTTTCCAAAGATATCACAGTGCAGTTTCAAACTTGCCATGTCTGTCTCCCCTTAAGTATAGTTTACATGAGCTTGTCTTCTGGGAAGGAAAATAATCATGGGCTTAGAGGAGTAAGAAGAGCTGGTATATAGAATTTTGACGTCTGGGCTCACCTTCAGCTATTTAAGGTTCTAAATGTAGGGGACTGGCATTAAATTATTTCCTGCTCTTCTTTGTGGTATTCACTGTATGTTTCAGTTGAGTTATCTAACATTTTATTATTTCAGTGAAACAGATTTTAGACTATTGACTTCTTATTTATAGGCAGGGAGGGGTTTTGGGATTTTTTTTTTTGGGGGTTTTTTTTTTTTTTTTTTAAAACAAAAAGCAGGCACTGGATCCAAGTTGGGATTTTCAGCCATGAAATCAAGTTTTCTCAGAGGCTGCCTTATTCTTTGAAGATCCATATTCTTAGAATAAATATGTACAATCTTGATCTTTTCCCGTATTCTTATGTTCATAATTCAACAAAAAATGGAAATAATTTAAAATTAGCCATAGGAAAATGAGCATAAAATTGCATTGTAGTATGAGAATACACTTCTTTACAAGGAAACAGTAGATTTACAATTATCAAGTTGTTCCTAAGGAAGGATAAATGCATTTTATATAACAAATTGGCATGGGAAATAATGTAGTATCGGTTCTCATCTAAGTGCAGAACTTGCCAATTCCCTTCTAGGCTTGAACAAATATTACATGAGTGTGGGCTCTTGTAAAATGTTATGTTTTGAAATAGATTTCATTAAGGGTTTGTAGTGATAATTTATTTCTTCCTTTATGCCTACATCTCTTCTCATACTAATAACGGATAGCTTATTTGCATATAAATAGATTTCAGTATTTGCTGAAGCAGAGTCCTAATGTGTTTCTCTTTTTTCCATGGACATTGTTAAATACGGTAGAATATTGCAGTGATCGGCAGTCATGAATTGGAATAATTTTCTTGGTCAAAACTCTTTAGAGTGACACTTTTGTGAAGACCTCAGAGTTTAGGTATCAGCTTCAGTATCAAAAACGAGACATCTTTTGCTTCTATAAAGGTGTTTTTCATGCTATCTCAGAAATATTTACTGATAGATACCAAAACTGGTGGCTCTTTGGGTACTTGTTCTTAATTAGTACTTTGGTGTGTTTTCTTGCTATTTCTAATCTAGTAGTATATGAATATTTTTATAATGCAAACACACTGTAAATGAATATAATTTAGTTGTCTTCTGTTTTTCTGGATTATAATGATCTCATGTTTCTAACTGCTTTTCTTTAAATTAGAGACATGAATTGGACAGAAACTTTTCATGGTATCTTTCTGATATACTGCAAAATAAATACATTTTAGTTATACTCCATTAAGGATATGTGAAACGATAGATCACTCGCAAGACTGACTTCTATTTACTAAAAATAATGGTCAAATAAGATTTGATTGGGTCATTTTATGAACTCTAAAAAACCCTCACAAAATATACAAGACTGCATTCCAGATTCAGATGTGTCTTCCAGAAAGGTGAATGGAGGAAACTGTTCTGTAGCACAGTATTACCCCAGACCTATATGTAAAATTAAACTCCAGGCTTTTACTTCATATGTCACTAGTTATTCAGTAGCTGCTACCTGAAATATGCTGCCTCTAAACCAAGTTCTAGCTATATAGTTCTTTAAACGACTCTGGGAGAAAGATAACTGAGTCCCTCAACAAATTTAGTCAATGCTTCTTGTACACTAGCTGTCTGAGCACGTAAACATCTTAATTTTGTGTATACATCTACCTGATATAAAGAAAAATGACTGTGAATGTGCTTCTGTATGTGTCCGTGTATGTTCATGACTTAACCACAAATGCGCTTTTAGCGATTTTAACATGTGTGTCCAAGTTATTTTTACCAGCAGAGGTCACTCGGGGAAAAGTGAACAACTGCTTCATCGTTTGAGGAAGACATGAACTTCGATATGGGCTGTGAGATGCATACTGTAAAGCATGCATCTTCAAAAGCACACAAGCAACCTGCACCTGCTTTTCCTTTCCTTCAGATCTTTGTTGCTGCATGTATTGAGAATAGAAGCTGAAATGTATTAGAAACTTGGAGGCTTACACTGATGCATAGCAGAAAGTAGTTAGCAAAATGTTGGACTATAAGGGTACTTACTTTTTACTATGCTTTATAAACCAATACGATAAATATATAATGTTTATTTCATATATCACTTCATCACAAAGAGGTAGCTTTATATGTGCTCACCTAGTTTCTTGAACAAAGTCTCATCCATCACTATCAATGAACACTTATTTTTTTTAAAAGGTCAGTAAGTAGTAATGATTACCTCGAATTTATATTACATACTTTTTTCCCTCTGCATGATGACTTTGTAAATGGTGTTCTCTTAACAGATTTTCTTGTTATATATTTAATTATATCTAACACTTTTAGAGACAAAATAAATTTTAAAATATATTTTATTCCTATCACTGCTGTTTTAAGACAGCTTTTTGAGAAGGAGGAGCATATATTCCTGTGTAATATGAATACAATGAGTTGTGCAGTGTAACTGAGAATATAATGCAGCCTGCTGTGACGAAAGGGTACGCTGTAGCGTCTTTTTTTATTTGTAAATGTGCGTAAGCAGAAAATGCCCATCATGCTGTCAGAGCTCAGAGACTGACAGATATTTGTGAACTGCACAGAAGGGTTTGAAAGCTTGATAAAAATGGAAACTGATGTTGCAGTTGCATTCACTTTTCTATTTAGAATTTCCTTTAAAGCCATAATCAAAATCAATATAAGAATGAAGAATCAGATTTATAATATGCTGCAGTTGTCACAAATGAAATTGTTTTGGCTATGACATGTCTTTCCTGGATATCAAATGGAAAACCGTGTGTCCAGTTGTCAGTCCACCCACAAAAGCTCAGTTATCACCTATCTGAAGAAAACATGTAGGGTTTTTAATCTAACTGCATGACTAGTTAGAGGATGCTGTAGGTCATTCTGGAAGGGTTTGTCAAACCATTTGACATCTGAATATCCTACAGTACCTAGGCAAAATATAGCAAAATAAGTTATTTCAGTGTTGTTAATGCTATTTTTTGCATTCTCTTTTCTTTAAAGACATATACCTGGAGGCTAGGGTCTATGTGATTGCTTTGGGACGTTCACAGAGTCCACAGAATTTAAGCTCGTACACAATTGAGTTGAAAAATTAAATAAGATGGAGATAAGGAATAAACCTAATAAGCTTTTATCTATATATATGCCCTGTGGCTTTCTATAGCTTGCATCTTTACCCAATATGAACTAACTTCTGAAAGCCAAAAGAACTACCTGACCTTAGAGGTACCTTCTAATTAATTTAAGCTTTTAGGATAAGTCGTAAGATACCCAGGAAAGAGCTTACTACTGGCAAGAATACTTGCTTTCCCTTTTCTTTGTCCTACTGCCTTTTTTTGCTTGCACATCTTGGTCATAGAGTTTAAAATTCCTGAAGTTGCAACCAATTGTAAAGAATAAAATTTTAAGAATCACAGAAGTAGATACTTGTACTCCTCTCTGTCTGATGAATGTATCTGATATTCAGAGAAACAGAAGTGCTGTAGTACTTGAACAATTCAGTGAGAAATGTTGGATTTCAGTTGATTTTGAAGCCAGACAAATACAAATATATGCGTGTATCTTGTACAGTACCAACAGTTTAGGCCCTCTAGCGAAAAGCTAAAAGAAAAAGGTCGTGTTCTGAGAAGGTTATGGGCTAGGGTTGTATTCATACATGTGATACTGCAGTTACTGGTAAACTTGCATCTTTTGCATTTTTAAGTAGATGATAGTAAGAATTTTTTCCACTATAGAAACTTCCAATTGAATGGTACAATAACTTTTTCATTTTCTCTAATGTAAGAATATCTTATCCTTTCTGCAGCACACTTGTTGGTGATCTAATAATATGGATCAGAAACATGCAAATAATTTACATTAAAAATACAAAATCCTAATGCCTTTAATCAGATTTGCCCCATAAAATTCTTTTGATTCATATATATGTACTGTTCAATTGTATCCAACTACAGTTCCACACATTGAAAGAAGTAACACTATACAATGCTTCTACATGCTCCAGGCACTAAAATTAAAACAGCAAAGTGTTTTATTTTCTTTAAATGTTTCCCACCAGAGATGCAAGAGCCTCTTACGTTCATAAGTCTCTGCTTTTGATTCCCTTCCCCTTTCTGTCTGGATACAGATCCGCTATAATGGCATCCTAAACAGTCTGCCAGTGCTTAAGTAGTCAATGAGCGTAACTGGTTTACAGAAATGGTATTGTGGTTTAGTGGATGTTGCCTTTTGGCTTCTGGAATCTTTCTGTCATTACTTGCAAAATTGTGCTGTGTGGACAAATGATCTTGCTGCTGTGTTTCTAGAAAACAGGGTATGAAACCTCTTGCCTACTGCAGTTTAGAAGCCTGCACCATAAATATGTATTTTTATATCTGCATTTCTGCACTACTTGTATCTGCATTCATCTAGAATTTAGCATGGCTCTCCTATGTATTAATAATTACAACATAATTGGAGTAACCAGAGCCCATAACTGTATTTACTTTCACAACCCAAACAGAGAATGGTAACAGATGAGCTTTGCAGCATGCTTAGAGGATTGACGAGTCGAGGCTCTAGACAAAGACTATTCTTTCAGGAGCTTGTTCTTGTTACATGCCTCAGGTCTTCTTAACCCTAGGGTATTATCTTACAAGCTACAAAAGGATCCCTTAGATAAGCATATAAAACTTTAACCTTGAAATGAGAAAGCTTACTGGTATAGTCATAAATTACAGAATTATCCTTTGTAAAACATAACAGCCTATTTACTGCCTTCAGCTTGTAAATACTAGAAAAATCTTACCAAAATTTAATCTTGACATGACAAATATGTGAATAGTTGTTGTGAAGTCCTTGTCCAAATGGGAAAATAAAACATTCATTCATTTTCTGAGAATGGGTAGATAAAAGTTCCCCTGCCTTCATCTTTTGCCTGAGCATCTCATAACCTTGCAGAACCTAAGATTAGGCCCCAAATGGTGCAGGAGGGGAAGGGACCCTCTTGGCTGCTGTGTTGGACCCTGCGTCCAGCCCTCATCTCAGAACGGGGGACTTGAGCAGCAGTACGCCAAACAGTGTCACTGATAGGAAAGAGAGGGAGGAAAAGCTGGAATAGAAGACAACTTTGCTATATATGAGTCTTTAAAGAAAGGATTTCTCACACGGTGCAGTGGGAACTTTCTGACTGAATTACACATTGGAAAAATGTATGTACAGATGTAGGGACTAAGGCAGCTGCTGAGGAGAGAGTCTGCCCAAATTCCTATGTCTACTTGAGTGAAGACATTGGCACATGGTATCTGCATAGTTGTGATATTTTAAATAGAGAAATAGCCTTAAATGAAACGGAAACTTCAGTGTCTTTGCTGTATTGTGGTGTTTTCCCCATGCAGATAACTGCCGTGAACTCTGACTCTTCTACCTGGCTGACTTAATCACATGTAGCTGAGACCAATTAAAAGCACTTGTGGTGTAAAAGCTGCTCTGTTACAGAGACAATTTGCTTGAACGAGGTGAATGAGGGTAACAATCTTTTGTCTAATGAGGTTGTAGTTAGAATAAAATACCTTAAAATTCCCAAAGTGGGTGGTCCTTCCATGGCCTAGAGGCACTGAGTTTGTTCAGCTATGTAGGCTCTCACTTATTTGAGAGGCAGAGGACAAACTACTGTCAATGGCTTGGTAAGCAGAGTGATGTGGGAGCATGAATCCTAACAATTCCATTTACAGCTCCAAATTGAACTTGGAGCCTGCTATGTTATTTTCTGAACTGTTGTTCAAGCAATTCATTTCATTATTGTCCAGTAATGTTTTTTGAACAAATTGTCTACCTAGTTGAAGGGATTAATGTAGCCCCAACTGCATCCTAACAAACCTGCTTCAGGTTTAAGTATTTTAAATGACTTGTGTGCTTTGGTTTTGATGTAGGACAAAATGTGGAGTTGGTTTGTTTTTTTTTTGGTAAAGATCCTGGAGTTGTTTCTTGTTTATTTTACTTGAAACATTCTGCAGTTTCTCCTGTAACACTTTGAGTGTTTATAGTCCTGAAATAATTAATGTAATTTCCTTATTGTAAACAAAAATCAGATCACGCAAGTCCAGTAAAGTCTGATAGTCTCCTCTTTATCTGTTCATATGTGATATTTTACTCTGCATATTTCTTCATGTTTTATTAAAATATAGATTAGTTAGTAATAAGTCTTTGTTATTTTGTTGTTCTGTTTTTATCCAATACCTCATTGACAGAAGTATTGGAAGAACAATAAACCTCCTGCTTCTTAGATGGGAATATATTATCTGCATTATACATTCATTTTTCATTCATTTTTCCATTTCTTGCTGCTGCATCAGAGTTTGGGAGCAGGAAGATCAGAATATATCGGAAACATAATTTCTCAAAACTCCTCTGTGAAATTACATTTTATTGTATGTCCTCTAATATACCTTTTTATGCCTCAGCATTCATTCACAGTAGATTTTGCTAGCTTATACAAAATGTTATAAAAGTCACTACCAGTAATGTAGAGGAAGAAGTGAATAATAGGTGGATATCAAATTCTCTCCTCGTTGAAAAGACAAATTCATGCTTCTGATCTAGTTTGGATTTTAAATCTCTTATTTGCAAAAGCAACAATCCTCCAGACCTCTTCTAATGTAGTAAAATGCTCAGACTGTGAAGCCAGAAGCATAGATTTTAGTTTCAAATTACCCATTCTCATGTTTTCTGCTGGTTTTGCCCCATAGCATTGGTTGACATTTCATAGAGAGTGAGCTACCATAGGGGTGGAAAGTATATAATTGTAAGAGTCACCCACTTTTGAATTTTTTTTTTCCCCATTATATACCGATCAGAATGCAGACGTACTTTTCACAGGTATTTCATTTCTAATGAGAAGTTTTTATTCTTCATTGACCTGTGATTAAAGTGTGGCATTTTAGTAAATGAATGGAAGATACTTGCTATTGCTACTCAGCTCAGAAGTTATGCTTGAGAGGCTATGCAAGTCTTTGACCTGTATTATGTGAGTGGCAGTGTAATTGAGAATATATTCTTAGAGAAAAACTGTGTAGTACAGAAAATGCTTAATGTTTTAAAGCAGATATAGTAAAGGAATACAAAAAGATGACATCAAGCAGCTTGTCAAATCATGTCTTTTTTTAATTACTCAACACAGAATGGTTTAAAATATAATAAAGTTAATGAATTAAGTAATTTGTTATAATTGTTTTGTAGTATTTAAAGTTATATACATGCTTTGAGAAAGGTGGGAGGTTTTTTGTGTGTGGGGTGTGTGTTTTTGTTGTGCTTTTTGTGGTGGTTTTTTTTTTTTGAGTAGGCTCACAACAAATGCTAAGAGCAGAAAACTTGTTAGGTATCAAACCACAGATGAATAATTTTCAAAACCAGTTCACTAGAAACTGTGTGCTCTTGTTCTATGAACTTAAGCAGATCTTGATCGTAAGATAGTGTGTATTTTTCTTTCCTTTTAGATTGGCCACGGTCTAGACATACAGTTGCTAATAAATGAGATTCTGATCCTGTTCTAATAGACTTCATTGTTTGATTGAACCCTGCATGCAGTCATTTCCTGGACATTGTCTAGGGAAAATACTGGCTTATTTTTTATCACAGCAGTGCCTGGGAGCCCTGATCAAGACTCTGTTGTGCTAGTTGCTGTACAAATACACAAGGTAAAGATCACTGAGAACACAAATGTTACACATCTGGGCTTGGGTAGAGATCAGAGAGTAAAAGGCAAGATATATCCACAGTGAAATTCCAGACTGATACTGGCAAAATGAAAATTATGAAAAGATGATTTCCCATCTAGTGATCCCTATGTAGTGATCTACTTTTATGGTTAAAATTAATTTAATCATGAAGGTCTTGTCTTCCATTAACTAGTCACTGTAAGAAAACCCACCCATTCCACACTAAAGGTAGAAACAGTCACTTGGAAATGCAGTGTGAAGTGTTTTGCACTTATGCTAGGTAATGTAGTATTTGAATAGGAAAAGGAGCGTATGACTCAACATCCATCTAGGTGTAGTCGTAAACAGATTTAATATTTCTCAAAAGCTGGAAGGCAACAGAGTACATGCGATAAACTAAGTATGAGAAGAAAAAGAACCTGTGAAAAGGGCTATTGTTTAGGTACCAGATAAGGAGAAGCCAAGATATATTTCTTGCAACTCATGTTTTGAAGTGAATGTTATCAATCATCCATAAAATTAATAAAATCTTTGTTCTGAAAGCTTTTAGAGCGCAGTTTGGCATGTTTTTCCTAACTTTCCTTTTCTGTTGGTCATACCAAGCTCATAATGTCATTGTGCGTTAGGTGCACAAATGTAGTATTGAGCACCTAACTCCTGTACCCTGTTTCGATATTCTCAGTATAGAAGGTTTAGAAAGAAAGGATTTTTAGCTGAGTTCAATGTTTAATTGATAAAGTCCATCCTAACTACTATTAAGAGCATATGATGCTCAACAGCTGAGTAAACAGACTTTGATCTTTCTGTACTGTAACAATGTTTTCTAAAATTTTTTAAAAGTTCTTATAAGAATGTATTTGAAGAAGAGACTAAAGTATTTAACTTCAGATTTGCTATCATGAACTGTTCACTCAGTGTACCTTCCTGTTTTTTGACCACATTGTCATCAGCTCTGAGACTTCGAGTAGGATTTGGTTAGCTGAGTTTTGATTGACCAATTTTTTTTTTTAATAGGCTTTTGGGAAACATAGCTCCTCTATACATTTTCAAGTACTTTTTTTTTCTTTTTTTTTCTTTTTTTGGGGGGGGGGGGGGGGGGGGAGGGGGGGAAGGGGGTTAACAAAATATATATCTATATGCAGCCTCAGAATTTTTCCCTAATGGTATTGTAATAAAAGAAAAAAAATACTGAAGTATTCACAGCTTCTTGGAAAACATAGCAACAAAATCACAAATATAAAGAAAGTAAGGAAATCTTCCTTCTTTCAGCAGTGGTGCTTTCCGAATTTGTCATAGGCACATAGGGATACAGCAGTTATTTTGATATGTTCATTCTAATACACTTACTGAGTCCTTCAGTAGAGCCATTATTAGACATGTATCGGGGCTGACTTTGAACACAGCTGGACTAGTCATTTTTTACTCTGAATTTTCCTGATGTAAATGTAAGCCAACACCATTTTTGGGCTTGGTCTATATGTAGATATAGTAATATTGTACCAAGGAATTACTTGTAAGTAATGATTTGGGTAATTAATGATTTATCCTGGAAAAAAAGCAGGTGGGACACTAGAGTCAGTAGAAACCTAGGTCTTTAGTGACCTTTGCTTTTAAAAAAAAAAAAAAACTTTGTAGCTGCAGCTTCACTTAAAACACTTCAAAATACCAGGTCCCTTGCAGTTCCATAAAGTACTTTTAAAATGGGCGACGTCTGAAATATTTTATAGATGCAAAAAATAGAAAAGTATTTTTTCAGCTAGAGACAATGAATTTTAGGATTTTTTTCATTTCAATTTGCAAACTTAATAAAATATAGTCCTTGATTTGCATATACTCTCTGATATTTGAATTTTAAGTGAAATTAACTATGCCAAGTAAATAGATAGGCATTTGTTTCATTTTAAATGCTATTTTCCTTTAACCTGGCAGTATGGGAGAGCATCTGTCAGTCTCTTTTTTAACAGATTTGTGTGAAAACTCTTTAGGATCTAGATGGTAATTTTGTTTAGTTTCTTAAACATGGGCCATTTGCAGCCTTCAATAGAGGCAGCACTAATCTGGTCATTGTTCTGTCATCTGATTCTGCAGAAGTGGTAAAATCTGGAGAAGTTTGACAAACCTATACGGAATCCATTGTGTTAAACTACATGTATTTAAGAAATACTATGGTATAAAATGCAAAAATATTTTTATTTAGCTTGTAAATATTATTGCTATGTATTACATTTTGTTGACGAACAGTTAAAGTGGGTCTCCCTTGTGAGAAGATTAGAAATAGACTTCTTTCTAAGCTTGCTTACTAATGCACTGTGGCGTATTTCCACATGTGAAAATTACACATACATTAGGCAAGTGTTCAGAATAAGTTGGAATAATGTTTACAGTGAATTTCAGTGTAAAAGAGGCTGCTTTCTTTTATGGGACATTTTAATAAGGGATGCATAAATCTAACAACAAAACCGTAAGAACTGTTGTGGCCTTTCTGTTCATGAAGTGCATTATTTTTATCTGAGGTGATAAGTGACAAATTTGGGGATGAGATCATATCGATTGAGTTGAAGCTTTAACTTAGTCTTAAATTGTATATGTATTTACATCCTATATTCACAACAGTACAATAAGATCTATTCTGGATAATACAAAATTGCAGATAATACAGAAGTCATACCTTCTGTCATGGGAAGCAACATGGTGTATAAAACTCAATGTCATGATTACTATTTCTCCATCTAAATAGTGCAACATTAAATATGTTGACTTCCTATTTCTATTTCCTTTTCAAGAATAATGGCAATGATCACCTATTGTATTACAAATCTTTGTTTCTTTGTACAGTTTATATATAAAATTTGTGGGCAAGATTTTCTGGTTTTTTGTTGTTTTTTTTTTTTAAATATTTCATATCCTATAGTATACTCATAGGTAAGATGATAGGTAGCATTCACATCTCCTTGTTGTTTCAACTCCTGTTTTAACTGTGAACACTACTATATTTATATTTGTACTACTATATATGTAGTAGAACTTTGTTGAAAGACTAGATTTCTTTGGGAAACTTTCTGTTTACGATGCAAGGTTACAGTCAAGGTTACAATGCAAGACCTTAGAAACCTCACTACACAAGAAAAAGGTACAGACACAGAAACTGTCAGGTCATATAATGTGTATGAGTTCTGAAAGGCAGTCCATAGAGAGGAAAAAAGAGTAAGATAACCCTTTGAGAGAAATGGTTGGTCTTCAGGAAGTGGAGATGAGCCTAGCAGTCTTGTCACCTGAACGCTGAAAATGAAAATTAAATGTTTATGGTAATTTAGCCTGTCTCAGTGTGAAGATCATCTAGAAAATGATGTTTATTTATCCTTACAAGAGAGAAGAATTAGTGAGTTACCTGTTAACCTTGCTGACATAGTCTTTGCAGCTGAGGCATACTGTAACTCTTCCTTTGCTTGTGGGTTTAATCAGCGGAAGATTTGGGGTTCCAGTAGGCATACTTGGTTTTTAGTGTGGACTACCATATGTATTTTTGTATATGTTCACCAATCCTTGGGCTTGAAAGTCACACTTACCTTTGTACCCTTCCCCTTTCTGAGCTTGCGTGCTATCTCTGCAAGGCATTACGTTGACCTGTGTGTCCGTCGTTTTAGCTTCTTGTTCAGATATTGCACAAGTGGTGTTTAAGACAGACTGACAGTCACAACAGTCAGAGTACCAGCTCATTAAATGAGGGCATTTGAGAAGGCAAAGTGGTGTAACTGGCGGAGAGAGACAGAGTGTTTCAGTTTAAGGAAAAAAAAATTGTTTACGTGGTGCAGTAATAAGCTGCTAGGGGATGTATTGCAGGCTGAACGACTATTCGTTTCCATGCTGAATGCGGTGATCCATTCAATGTCTTTCATCATGCTGGGTTCCTGACAGAACAAGCTTTTTGTGTGTTCCAGGGCTCTCCTAGTTCACAATGAATAAACGTTATTTTTCAGGTACTTCAGAGGTTTTCTGCTGATGGAAGAAACACCATCAGGAAAACAGAAATTTGTATTTACTTTAAGGCATGCTGGATATGGACAGAATTTATTGAGCAGCTTTTGAACTCAGATCAATACTGTAGTGCTGTTGACTTCAACAAAACTCTCTTGTTTTATGCTAACTGGATGCCTGATGTTATGTTTTGGTTTTAAACTTTTCTGAGGATAACAAAACATTGGTTCTGATATTATTTTTCTGAGTGCTCTTCCCCTTGCCATGTAGAAAAATGAAGTAATATTTACAGAATACACACAGATTTTGACAAATTTTTATCCTAATTTGTAAACATTTTTATCTTTCATTGGAAGTCGCAGTTTCATAACTGCTTATGGCAATTTAAATGAAATAGGTTGTTTCCTCCACCTGACGAAGTTACTCAATGATTGACCTTAATATGTTCATCTTAATTACCAGTCTAGTGGAGCTCATCAGGATGTTCTGATTGATTCTTCTGCATCGATTGGTTAGGATCACTGACTTGGAGGAAATGTAATAGTGTGTAATGGTGTAAAACAAAAGTAGTCAACTTGTATGCTCTGTTCATCATTTGTTTCAGATACTTAGGCAATTAATAAAGCAATAGCTGTAGTAACTGCAATGCAGAATTAAATATCCCTAGAATATAATAATAGAACAAAACAGTTTGTATTGTTATTGTAGAGTTGCTAGCTGTTACTTCGTTTTAAGTGTAAGAGGCTTCTTACTGAAACCTCTGTGCCAGAATTTAATAAACTCTAAAGGCTTCATTGGTCCTCTAATTCTTTGAGTTAACCCTGTTGGGAGAAAAAGCATTGGAAACTGAGAAACACCTCATGCAAGCCAGTTCTGAGTTTGGTGGCTGAAGAAAGCAAATGGAGCTTATCAGAGAGAGAGAGAGTTCAGTACAAGTCTGTATTTTTCATTATTTGTGAATATCACGGATGTGACATTGCTCATGATTAAGATGTAAGAGAACATCAAGAATGAAACAGAATTCAAATTCCTCTTTGAACTTTTGATTCATAATTTCCTATTTTTTCTCCTTGTAATCTTAAAATCTTAATTTTCAATAATTTGAGGCAGAGGAACATATGAAGTACTATGGAAAAAGGAGGATTTTCTTACTGATTTATCCGTAACTTTAAAAGTGGCTGTTTCACAAGTAGAAGATACTATTTGACAAAGTAAGCAAATAAAGTAGAAGTTCCTATCTTTAAAAAGAAAAAGGGCAAGGGGCAGTTCCTCTTGGAAATTTGGTGTTTATTTTTTTGTTGACCTGAGGGAAGCATACCTTTAATTATCCACTGCACAAACCATTAAGGCTCTTTGTGCAAATCAGAAGACTGTTAAACTTTTACAGCAGCATTCTTAACATTTAGGGAGCTAACCAGCAACAGTAATTCAATCACTTTGCATCTGTTTGTGTTTTGAGAACAAAGAGTGCCTTTCTTTCATATAAGTGAAAAAAAATCAATGTGAGTTTTCCCCCCTTTAAGGGAAGAGTAGTATTGAGTAAGTTTTCAAAGGCCTACAGAGGGTTGGGGGAGTTCTTTGGTGTTTTGCTTTAATGAAAGTTCCATGGTTAGAACTTCCTTTTGATTTGATAATGTACACAGGACTTTATCCTGTTCTAAGAAACATCAGTATTTGTATAGTGTCCTTAATTAATAAGTTTGTGTTTATGTGCCACTTCTGAAAGGAAGCATATTTACTTAAGTGCCCATGTTTAGATGTATCCAGTTGTATTTAGGTATGATTTAAGCAAAGCAAATGCAAACCCCCAAAACAAAATAGCAAAACTGTATTGCACGCACTCTTTTTCTTTTATTAACTATTTTACATAATGTTTACATAAATGCAACTGAATTTGCTTGCCAAACCTGATGTTAATTATTCTAGTGATGGTTACCATTGGGATATCCTTTGGTACCAGCTCATAAAAATACTTCTGGAGAGCAATGGTTTTCTTTCCAAATGCATGCAATTTGATTAAATAGTGAGCGGTTTCTTGTAAAATTCAGAGGGATGGATGTGCTGAAGTGATTCATGGGGACTTCCTTTTTTTTTTTTTTTGTTCATTGAAATGTATTGATACAAGCATAAGGGTAAATATTATCATGCTCAAAATTAAGGTTGTCTCACTGGAATTTGTAGAATGACTAGAGAATTGATTACTAGGCAAAACAAACAATCGAGCCATGGGAGTTTGGGGGGGAAAAAACCAACATGGATGATATATTGAAAATACGTATGATAATTTGGACAGAGAACAACTGAATCTTGTATGTAATTTGAAGGAAACTATTATTTTTTTAAACAAGTACGACTATAGGAGGAATGCAGATTTAAAGATTATAGCCAGATGATGAGACAAATATTTGGAAGATAATTTTTGTTTTTCTTAATTTAAAACCTTGGTGAAGATTAATGCTATTTATGTGTAGTAAGTTTTCAGGAAACCATCTGAGATTTGGGCCTGGAGGAAGAGAGAAGTAGGAAATAGAGATACCTGTTGTTCTAGGCTTAGGGTTGATTGATCAGCTTGCATAGGAAAGGGGTAGAGAAGAAGTGAGGACAGATGGAATACCATGGAGAGCAGAGAGAGAAGAAATAAGATCTTGATAACTACTGTGAAAGAGCAGAGAAAAGAAAGCAAAGGAAGTACCTGGAAAACATGATCAATAATGCTAAAAAAACCTTAATGATTGAGGAGTTTCATGATAGAAAAATCTCTGTATCTTGCCTGTTGAGTGACTATTAAAATATAGGTTAAGTGGCAAGCAAGTGGATGACACTTCAGCCAGCAGAGAATATAAAAATGGCCATACTGGTTCAGACCAGTGGCCCATGCAGCCAAGTATCCCTCCTGTGACAGTAACAAAATACACCGATACATTTGACCCAGCCTTAGAGCAGAGGGCGAGCTCCTCAGCTTTCTCTGTTTCTCTGTAACTCTGATTTGGTGTCACAAATGGGAGTAACCTCGGAGAGGATGGTTTGGAGAGAACCAAAGGAAGCGCTGGATGGACACTGAAAGAAAACTGTAGTAGACAGATCGGTTTGAAAAAGAGAAAAAAGTTTACTTAGTTGATCCATGTAACAATCTATTTGAATCATGATATTATTTATAGTTGAATATTACTTTAAATGCTGCATTGCTTTTTTAAAAAATACTTTTTTAAAATAAGAATTCTTGAAGCCTTTCACTCTGTCTTTTAGTTTCCTTGGTAACTGATCATTTTCAGTTATTTACGTGTTTGCTCCTGTTACTTAAAGTTTTGCATTTTTACTTTTGTATTGCAGAATAACAAAAAAATAAGGCAATGGGAATATGAGCAAAAGCATAGCATTTGCATTATTTTTCATTAGAAAAGAACCTTTACTTGTTTGATTTATTACAATAGACTTTGGGGCTGTATTTTAAAACAAGACTTCAAAATGTAATCCTCAGTAAATGAGACTTGTTTTTTTTTTAAATGCAGAAGATCTTAAAACGCTTAAGATATACACTGAGAATAGCAGGATTTTGTTTATATCACTTCATCCAACACTGAAGTGCTGCTGTTTCTTTTGGGTAGAATATATATGCCTTTAACAAGTACGTTGGGTAATACTTTAGTACTGTAACTGCAGGGATAATTTTGATGAAATATATTGCTGGCTGTTTAATGCAGAATTTATTTGGGACATCAGAGTGCAAATCCTAACCTTTATACAAGGGAAAATCTCTTTCGTAGTCTAACAGTGTAAGTAGTAAATCTGAAACTATCAATAGAATATTAATACATATTGTTGAGTACTTGATTTTGCTTTTTATTTGACTTCTGGTATGGCATAGTAAATCTGACTCTAGCGCATTATTGCTCATCTCATTGGAACGGTAAGCTATGTGGTCTATCTCAGTGCTGTGCTGTAGCTCTGCTTCAGGCTGAATCAGAAGGGGACAGGAGCCTGACATGAAATATTTTTTTTCTGCAGTGCTTGGCTGAACTATTTCATTTCAAGTTTGAATTCCTGCAGAACTGCATTACAAAGTTGTTATCTGGAGCTATCAGGAAGCATATTCTTAAAAGTTTTGTTTTCTACTCTCTTTAACATTAAACTGTTAAAATTATACAGTATTGGAAAATGCATGCCTTTGCATTAGAGCCAGGCTCCCATGAAAGCGATATTGTGTGTTTATTGTCACCTGCAAAGGGCAGGCTGTGAGGTCAGATTGTGCTGGAACTAATGATTATGGAGGAGTTGCACTTTGTACACTTTAAAAAAAGGCCAGAAGGTTTTAGAAATAGGCTTTAATGGCAGTCAGTGCATAATCTCTACATTTGAAATAAATTCAAAATAACATTTCCAATCCATCGTTATGTTTAATTAGGTTCATAACAGAAGGTTTTCCACAACGGATAAACTCTATAAACTGGTGACATTTTAGTTTTTGTACTGCTGCAAAATTAGGTTGCTTCAGTGAAGGGCTGTGATTTTTTTTTGATGGAAATGATGTAATCTTGCTACTATGAGTCAATTGATTTTGGCTTCAAATTAGTTTAAATAAGGATTATAACAATATAACGATGACTATATTGCTCTGTATCAAGATTTTAATCATTTTTTGATTCTAAGATTTTAAAGATGAGTAAGTGGGGTAGTTGCTGAGACTCAGGAAAATAGTACAACTGGCAGATCATATGCACCAGCTGAGAGTCCATGTGTTGTGCAAGTGAGTAATATGTAATGTGAGTCACCGTTACACTGGGTATGCTGTAGAGGGTTGTGACTTATATATGGTGAGTGGTGCTGCTCGGTGTTATTCATGAAACTCAAACTGCAATGATGCTCTGCTAATGTCTACCCTTTCCTATTCCCTGTAAGAGTAGCTGTACTGGATTAGATCAAAGGTTTGTAGCTCAGAATCCCTTCTCCAGCAGTAGTTAAAAGCAGATAATCTAAGGAAGCATGTAAACTTGGAACAAGTAAAGAGCAGTATTGTACGAATAACTCTCCTGACATCCAACAGTTTGCATCTCAAGGAGATTGGAGGTGTATTTCTGTGTAAACTTGAGTAAACTTGAAATGAATTTCTCCTTCATTAGGCTGTCTAACCTTGCTTTGAACTTGTGTGAACTTTTTGCAGCTACAACATCTTGCAGAAGGGAGTTCTGCAGCTTAACGATGTTACATGAACAATTCCCTCCTTTAATCACACTGGAATTCATTAGCTTCAGTTGCTGCTCCTTAGGTCTTTCATTGGAAGAAGCAACAAGCTGCTGCTCCCGATGCAGTCTCCCCATGCCTCTCATGATTTTATAGACCTCTACTATAGCAGTGCCCCTCAGTGAAATTTTTTTTTTCCTTCTTCCTTTCCTTCCTTACTCCTCTTTATGTCAAAGTGCTAGCATGCTTAGTGGTGGTTGTTACATGCCTTTGGTCACCCTTACTGCTATTCTCTGAAATTTTTCCAGTTCTGTGTCTCAGTAATACTGAAAAATAACAGGAAATAAACTGATCCAAAATTTGTCCTGCTGCAGAGTGTGCTCATAAATTTTATCTAATCTTTTAGGCCATGTGGCATAGCTGTTGCCAAGTTGTGCTTGGAAATTTTTGTGGACATCTGTTTCTGCAGCACTAACCTGTTTCAGTACTCGCCTCAGACAATTGGATGTAATTTTCAGGATTGGGACTATCATAGCAAGACTTTCATAGATCTACTGTTGCAAAAGAAGTGGGGAGGACTGCTTTGCAAATTTGTGGTCTCCAGGTGTTGGGATGAGACATGCAACAGTTGCTGTTGATGGAGTGGTAAGGAAGCCTTTATACAAAATTTACTTGGTTTCTAACCCAGAATATAACACTATGAAAGAGAAACAGTGTTATCAGTAGTCTGGAGAAATGTTTACAGAATACTCTTTTTTTTTTTTTGAGATACCTAATGATCATGTTTTCCCTCTACCTTTCTATGGCAAAAGCACTGCATAGAGCAAGTACTGCAGGACTACACTGTTGAAATTATACTGTAACTTATAAATGGGACAAAATTAACCACAGTAGTAGTATCCTCAAGTCATCATTTGTTGTTTTCTGTGATTAAATTGGTCTCATAACTACAACTGGTTCTGCATCATCTGTTGAGAAAACAGTAGAGTTATTAAAAAACAATAAAAACCTTGGCACTTTGTTCAAGTTTAACACATTTAACTGTTTAGGTTTTAAACTATCTTAGTAGGAATTCCTATTCTTCAGATATTTATTTTTTTTAAAAGTAACCTTCAGTGGCTTGTTATTTAGACAACATACCTAGCCAAAATTTAAAGCATTCCTTTGGAAAATAGGCAACTCCCCCTGGATTTATAGTGGGGTGAGGGATGCCTTATATAGTAACATAATAAATATACTGTCTTCATTATCAATTATTGAACACTTAATTTTTCCTCTTCTGTTGTAGTAAATCTTTGCATATACAGGGGTCTGTGTTCTAAATGGAAACGATTGATCTGCTGCATATAAAATTACCAGATACTATAATACCAATTAGTAATTACTGTAGTCTTTGACTTTCCCATGTTTTGTGTTGTCAAAATTGTGCAGTGATCCACTGATTCATTCAGTCAAGTCTTCTGACCTCACTGTACCAAACACAAGCATTAAAAACAATCCTTGTATGAAAGTTTAGAGGGCCTCCAAAAATTAATAATTAAAGTTAATAATTCTGATAATTTATTGGCAGTATTTGAGGGTTATATCCAGCCTTCACTCCATTATAACACTTTACTTACCCACGTGTACTGGTTTTCCTAATAATCTTGTAAAAGGGATGATGTTAAAAGCTTTTGAAAGATCCAGATAAAATGTGTCCGCTGTTTTGGTTGGCATCCTCACAATGGTCTAGTAGTATATAACAGCACACTACAGAATTACAGAACTTGTGTTGCTTTGTCCCTGTTGTAAACTTTTTCATTGTGAATTTTTAAATTCTATTTTAACTCTTCTAAATCGATATACCTAATGCTGAAGTAGTCAGCATTTACAGGTTACTAATGCTATACAGAACCTAATTTTCAGGTTACTTTTAGTGTCTTAAAAAAAAAAAGGCACAAAAGAAAGAGACCCATCTGTTTCTCTGGTAGAACTAGGGACTGGGAGCAAAACCTTTTAATTTTTAAATAATTTTTATACTTGCAGACTAATTAGACATTTTGTCCTATGACAGTATTATTTCCTATGTGTTAAAATGAGGGCAGCAAAATAAGCAAATGAAAAAAGCTTGAAAGCAAGCATTTAGTGTCATTAAATCTGTGATAAGTACTTTATTTAATTGAATAGATAGTGCCAGTTTTCCGTGGTTTGTATGTTCTTAAAGGGTATGAAAACACGCAGAGGTAAACAGGCATATGAAAGGACATTGGGGAATATCAGTAACAGTGGAAAGGAGGTATCTGACTCTTGCTCAGGTCAATAGCGAAGTTCCAATTGATTTCAAAAGGAGTGATGTATTACCATTTCCGTAGCAGGATGAGGCTTCCTTTAATGGAAGTGTAGTGTCAGAGTCAGCAACCTGAGTGTCAGCAACCGTTACAGCTCAGGAGGTCGTGGACCTTATGTTGTACGTAAGCAAACCTGTATTGGAGAGAATTTTTCTTGGGCTTGCATTATTTTTTTGTTGTTGTTATTTACTTTACAAATTATGACAGAAATAAACAAAGTTCCTGAGTAGTAGTTACCCATTTCAGGCACTACTTTAGCAGCACATAAGTTTCATGCTGAGAGATGCTGAGTATATTCAATAGAAATCCAGTGACTCTTTTTGACTTTGAAAGGCTGTCAAACCTAGTTGAACTTGACTGCCTAGTGTAACTTGACTTCAGGGACTTTCTAGAAAGTCAGCAGAGATGTAGAAGTACCTGAGGCCAATCTGTCCCACATGTGCATTTATTTTAGTTGGGGTGAGCCATCCATTGCAGTGGCACAAGTGTCTCTTGACTGCAGAACCAGTGTAGGTGGCAGGTTTGGACCAGACATCCAATTTATTTTTACACAGTTAAGCTTAGATTAGATGATCACGCTCAGTGTTCCTGAGTAATTTCTGAAGAGCATTATTTTTAATTTTATAAAAATTGTAAGCTACTCTTATCTCCATAGGCTGTGTGATCTCTGATATTATTAAAATTAAATAATACATATACTTTTATTGTACTTGTATGTAAAAAAAACCTAAATGTTGGGATTGGCAAAAATGCATGCCTAAACAGTGAGTTTATGGGTTTTGTATGGAATATGTGTGTTTTGCTGGAATGTGTGGGGTACCTGCATGAAACTTTACTGTGAATAAAGCTCGGGTCACTTCAGTAGAGATTTCCCTGAGTACAAATTCAAGGCCTAAACCTGAATTCTTTACATCTATAATCACTGTCCTTTTTAAAATGTGAAAGTTGAACAACCAGTACATATGTCCTTACAGAGGTAAAATGTGATCAACAGAGTCAGCAGTTTTTAAATTGTTGTCATTGATGGAAGTACAAAGATAGAGATTCATTGTAAGCTTGAGTGAGCAGGTTGGACAGTAGAAATGTCATGTCGGTTTTCAGGGTGCCCTTGGTATTGGCGTGCTGTATATCAGTATGCTGGCTTAGGCAGCCTAAAGTTCAGGAATTTCCTTCAAAAGCTAAAGCTCTTATTTTTAAGGTAAGTGCCTTACTTTCAAGTAGTTTAATCTAGTAGATCAGCTCTGTATTGTTAGGATACAGCCTATCCTGTTAGGATTGCAGTTTAAGGTTGCAAGAACTATGAGAAATACGATGACATAAATCTTAGGTAAAGAGCTTCAATGGATTTTAAAAAAAGGATCTGCTTACAAATGTATTTTTACATAATAGGGCTCTATGAAATAATTTCCTTGTTAAAATGGAAACAGCATACGAATGTGCTATTTTTTCACATTTTACCTCGGATGTTTGACACTTAGCAGATTAAAAGAACTTCTGAGGTATGAATGTGGTGAACAGTGAACCTCTGCCCTTCCAGAAATGTTTGTTTTAATTGGCTGATAGATCCACATCCGGATGCAAAATTAACTGCTTCAAGCCCAGGTTACTTCCTACGTAATGTAGTGGTTACATACTCTGTATTGAAAATTGGAATTTTAAATGATCCCTGGAGGGACTAAAATACGTACCGATGCAACTACAAGACTTAATTAAAATCTGCCTTCAACCACTCATAAACACCGTTAAATTAGATTTAGACAGATGGGACAAATTATTATTATCATTATGGGGAAAAGACACCATCATGAAAATGAACATTCTCCCTTGTCTCATCTCCATTTGTAAACCCCGTGCCAATAGAAATCCCCAAGCTACACTTCTCTGTAATAAATAACTTGTCAGTAAAATTTTATGGGATTGCAAGAGCACAACAAAAGATGTATTACTTTAAAAAAAAAAAAATCACAAAGAAGGGAGGATTACGTTTCCCAAATCTTGTCAAAACCTACCATATCATTCACATTACAGTAATTGCTACAAGGGCATCTCAGAATTACAGGAGAATTTAGCAATGGCCTTCATCGAAAAAGAATACTTGTGGAGGTGTTGCCTCCTTTCTTATCAAAGAAAACAAGGTGAAGTATTAAGGCCCAAGTTTTTCAGCTGACTGTGACTCTTGATGGTGTTGCCATCCTAAGGCAGATCTGTTTGCTGTTTTGCTTCAGAGTCTTTTTCAGACTCTGAACCCATACTAGGGAGGAAGGCTTTCATGATTCCCCTACACCTTAGGCACAAAGTAAAACAAGGCATAATCCTGAAAATCTGCTTACAGTCTCTGACAGCAAACAGGTGTAAAGCCCCTGTGACTGTAGTAGTCCCACCAATACTGGAAAATCAAAAGGGTGCTGAGAACCTCCCTTTTTGCCACAGTAATTTTTGGCCATATCAATATGAGGGATGTTAGCAACAAGAGCTGTCCTGCCATATGAATTACCGCAAGGGGCTTCAGATTGCGAAGATTTACAAAACTATTAGGGGAGTGTCAACATATTTTTATACACATATAGTCCCACCAATACTGGAAAATCAAAAGGGTGCTGAGAACCTCCCTTTTTGCCACAGTAATTTTTGGCCATATCAATATGAGGGATGTTAGCAACAAGAGCTGTCCTGCTACTATGAATTACCACAAGGGGCTTCAGATTGCAAAGATTTACAAAACTATTAGGAGAGTGTCAACATATTTTTATACACACACACATACACATACACACATCTTTTCCTTAGAGCTTTGGATTTCTTCAGTACTTTGCTGTGAATTTGCTATCGTAACAAAGAATCCTGTGTGTGACTGGAGGGAGGCCATAGTTTCTTGCTCTCCTGTAGTCATTAGCTGGAATCAAGGTGCCTTTCAGGTGGAAGGGATGACAGATAGGTAATGTCCCCACCACCCGATCCACTGTCACGGGATGCACTTGTCGAGGGACAGCAGGAGACAGAGTGCATGGGGGATACAGGTGCAGCTTTTCCAGCGCAGTAGTAAGATGAATGCACCTATTGTCACCGCTCTCCTGCTTTTCCCTAGCCATTAGTATGACAGTGCTGTAATTGATTACCTGACATAAGACCTGTTTTGAAATTTTTCTCTTTCTTGAAGCTGTCCTTTGAGCTTTTCAACAGTGTATGGTTATCTGCTGTGTCAATACATTTGGTCTTTCTAGTTCACGCTGTGCTATCCTTGTAGTGGCAGAAAATTTTACGCACTTGTGACAAAAGGAGGTAATATTTAGGTTTGATAGTTATGTTAACGGCTGTGTGTGGCTATGGTCTGTTATGTAATAATAGCAAAGGTCAGGAAGATATTTATTAGGGTAAGGAGAATTGTCAATATAATTTAACCCATCAGTTTACTGTAGCAACATACTTTGCATGCTAAAGCTCTTTATTTTACTTAGATGTTTCCTTCTGGATGCACTATCCAAAATGAAAAAGAAAGAGTTCAGTAGTTCTTCTTGAGACGATGCTACATATCATAGATCATTGCTATGCATTACACAAATTAAGTGCACTGGACTCGAGAGCAATCCATAACAGAATGGCCAGATTATGAAAAACTCATTTTGCTTCCATTCTAATAACTGCCTGCAAAATATTGAATCCTTCAGAAACTATTGGGAAATATTTTTGAATTTAATTATGTTTTTAGGCTTTACTTTATAACGACTCATCATCTCATCAATACAAAACATTTGGGAATATACCAAGAGAAGTACTGTAAAGCGCTTTGGTAGCATCCACAAAATATTGCCATATTTCCAGTGCAAACTCTCCTCTTCACTCAGTAAGGTGTTCTCCTGCCTTGGCAGGTGTTACTGGCATTTGCAAGTATTTGTGAAAATGTATTTGGCTTTTGATATGAGTTTTATTTTATTTACTACTCTTTTTAATGTGATGTTTGCTTTCTTAAGGCAAGCTGGAAAACAAATGCTGTCTTAGTTCACTAGCTTATTGGTAGCTGCATGTTTTATTGGGAAAGCTAACCATTTAGCCCATGTTGAGACTTGTTTATAACCTTGCCCTCAGCAAATCAGTTTCTAAATGTGTAAGGGATTTTGTATTTTCCCGTTCCTGGGACATGCTCCAACAAATTTAAAGATGGGATAGTGTGGATTTAGCTTTAAGAGTTTTTGCTCCTAGTTTAAACCAGATAAACAAAAGAAAATCCTACATCAAAGTAGAAAGTAGCTTTTTTTAATGGGTGTGGACAGAAGAATCTGTGGAGACTCATCTTTTGAATCTGTATTTATGGTTTTATGAAAATGTTCACATGCTAAAATTACTCAAAGTTGTTAAATTTATTTTTTATCCCTCAGAGAATACAGAGAGAAAATGGAGACTCATCTTTTGAATCTGTATTTATGGTTTTATGAAAATGTTCACATGCTAAAATTAC
Source organism: Cariama cristata (assembly GCF_000690535.1). Classification (NCBI taxonomy): domain Eukaryota; kingdom Metazoa; phylum Chordata; class Aves; order Cariamiformes; family Cariamidae; genus Cariama; species Cariama cristata. The sequence continues at coordinate 184,362 of NW_009628182.1, read as the reverse complement.
TCAAAGTTGTTAAATTTATTTTTTTTATCCCTCAGAGAATACGGAGAGAAAAATATCTTTAAGAAATAGAAAACTGCTATCAAAAAAATCTGCAATAATTGATTTGAGAAACTGGATGATGTAATGTTTAGATGAAATTTTACAAAGATGATAATGCTATGATAATTTCCTATATTCAGAAATCACTACAATCAATCAAAGAGATGTTAAGTCTTTTATGTTGTATTTACTCCCAAGCATGATAGTTGATGAAATTTTCAGAGGAAGGCAAAGTTCATAATTGTGTGCTTAATGAAATTCCTAATACTGCTATTTCTTTTTGTATTATTCCAAAGAGCTGCATGAACCCTGGTCATGGATAGCTTTGATTTATGACAGCAGTCATATTTATAATGCTTGTTAGTCATTTAGAATTGTTTGTTTGGGCAAACTGTTAATGTCAAACTAGTATAATTTTATTGATGTAATTATTTCTTTCATTATAACCATGCCTGCAAGCATTTCTATAGTTGGAGTTATATTAGCATTCCGTTCTAATACCCGTATTTCAAGGATTTATAAATTAGCATTAAAAACTTGCTCCAAGCTAAATCTTGATATATAAAGCGTGAAGCATGTATATAGTTTTGTAAAAGTTGCTTTGTTTTGTTTTTCAAGATAGTCTTATTTTGAGAGGTGGGCAGAAGGCCTGGGAGAAAAGGTATCAACAAAAGTATGCTTGTACATACACAGTTGAGAAAATGGTTTGCAGCTTTGAAAGGAGGGAATATTATCTTCATCTAATTCCTCAACTTAGCCCTTTGTAATATTTGTTTTCACTTACGTGTTGAGGCAGATAATGCTAGCTGATGTGTTTTACTTTTGATGGCAGTCATTCAAAAAGGATCATGACAAGCTCAGGATTGTGGAATTTAAGTTTCATCCACGTGCTGCCATCTGAAAAGCTGGATCTGAAGGCATGAAGTTGTCTTGTCATTCAAAAGGTTCAGTGTCTGGGTAGTGCTGTTATTGACAACTGTGGGAAGAAATGGGTGTAAATAAAGAACAGTGTAAAAACTGTAATGTGGTGCCACATTCGACAGACAGAATACATCTTCTTGAGTTTTGTATGATTAAGAAAGGAGAAAAGACCCAATTCTGTCAAGTGTTGCACTTTTACTTAAGTCCTGTAACTGAAGTATGTTACATACCTTGGGGGGCATCAGTTCAGGAAAGACAGTGAATGAATCTATAAATTTCATTTATACGGGGAATTTTATGAAATCTTATGTGTAATTTTTGAAATCGGATTCACACTTGACAGTATCTTTTGCATTAATTAGCCATTTATGACTACTGTACATTTTAGTACAAGGAAGTTGGTCAGGTGGGGATCGCTTCGCAAAAATGAACTCTGCATCATTTCCATGTGCAAGATAATCTTTTTATGGATGCGGCACCCATGACCATATCCTTTTTGGTCTCTCTGTGTTACTTAACTGCAACTATCTGTTGATTTGTTCCACTTTGAAAACGCTTTGAAAAGTGCTTGACAACAGCACTGTGAGGGCCTATATCGGTCACTTCTCAGACATTTCCAGAGTGAATGTGCTACACTTAGTGTAAGAACAGGCTGGCTGGTTTTTAATTTGCTATCCATCTGAATTGTCTCTGGTATGAGAGACAAGTTGCCTTCTTTGCACCTCCAGTGGAAAGTTGCCAGCGATGGAATTTCTGATGGCCAGATTTCACCCCTGCTTTATCTCCTCCTGTTATGTGGGTGCGGCACGATGTTGTTGCTCGCGGTCTGACATCTTGTTCTTAACATCACCCAAAAAGCGAGGTAACATGGCGGTGTGCATCAACTACGGTGGGAAATATGGTCAGTAAAGTCCGGTGTCATTCCTGATTTTGCTTCCAGTATGATCCAACCCTTCCAGTACCTCTTTGGAGGCTCACTATTTTACTTTGAGCAGTCTTTTTCAGTGTTTGCAGGATTAGGTCACAATTCTGATGATTGCCTTGTGTTATTCCCTTGCTTCTTTCAGCTGTGATATGGTGTCAAAATGTTTTAAAAAGTCAGGTTTTGACTGCTCTGGGAAAACTGGGTAGCAATTCTCCTTATTTTGATACGGAGAATGGCACACGTGACTGCTGATGTTTGCTGAAAAGGACGATTTGTGTGGGTGATTCAGAATAACTGTGTCCTGTGCTGTTTTCTTCTGCGGGGCTGAATTCCTAAAGGTCCGTGCTAGGAGACTGTTAGCTCGTGCATCCTAATGTTATGTTGAACCTGGTTTTCCCTAACAGCTTTCTAGGGACGCAAAGAGCTGTAGCAGGCTGGTTTAGGGTCTGCTAGGCACCAAGACCATAGCGGGTATGTGTTTGGAAAGAAAATTGTCTTAAAACTATGTTCTACTCTCACACAGAGACTTACTTCTGCACTCCTCTGTCAGAGGGTGGACCAGAAGCACTGGCATACCTGCTGTAACTGAAGACAATAGCTTTAATATGCATAGTGCATTGGTTAAATGGTTGCTTTGATTCCTTGCTAAAAAGGCAATAGCAACTCTTGCGAAAAAAGGATATGCGTCATGTTGAGAAAGTTTCTTTTCTGTTTTGTTATTGTCTATTCTGCCTGCTGTTTGGAATGTGTAAGATGATTCTGACAAGCTTGATATGTGCCAAAACCCAGCATGCCCACTGGTGGGAAGATTATCATCACCCAGATACAATAAAAAGCTTCTAGAAAAGTGCCTCTAATGATGCTTTTCTGGCACTGACAGGGATTTCTGTTTATTTTAGCAACACCCGCTAGCACCACTGTAGCTAAAGGCCTGTTAGCATTTTCATTAGAAATTCATCTCGGGACTTTATAACTCAGCTGGAAAATTTGCTTTGAACTCAAGAGCTGCACCGAAGACTTTTATGGACACTTTTTTTGTTTTCTTGTGTTTTTGCATTGAGCAAAAGTAAGCTATTTAGTCAATAATAATAAATAAATGAGGAAACCCAAAACATGTTAGCTACTAAGAATTCCACTCAGGAAAACATGTAGTATGTGTTTGATTTCATCATCTGAAAACAAGAACTGTGTGTAAGTACTTGTTGAATCTGGGCTGAGTGCTGTGGTGTTTAACCCCATGGAATTATATTCCTTATGAGTAGTAAAAATGTGCTAAAAGGCACAAATGTGTGGTATTTGCGTACTTTACCACCTCAAAAGCATGTGTGGCTGTGAGTTTAGCAGTTATAATTTCTAGTTTTGAATATTATAATCACTGTTCATAAGTAACGATCACATTTTATTTCAGATTCTGACTGACTGGTTTGTTCTTGACAGTCAAACATGTTATCTCAAGTGACTTTACTATTTTTATTTTTTTTCCTGATATTCACTGGGAGGTAAACAGACACTTGCTTTTGGAAGTCTTTATATCACATACAGCATTACTATTGTACCGATCTAAAATGTCAAAATAATATTCAGATACCTTTTATTATTAAAAACAATTTAAATTGATACTATTTTTTTAATACTCAAGGGGAAGAATGTTATATATGAATCTCTTTGCTTTACTATGTACCTTAGATCTGTTTGGGTGTGCAAAGTAAACTCAGCTTAAATGATAAACAAAGACAAATTTAGTCATGTATTTGAATGATTCTGTGAAAAATGAGTTTGAATTTAATATAAGGATAAAGTCAGCAGAAATATATTCTCACGAAAGGCCTGTATATACATAAATAGGACACTTGGACTCCATAAAAAATAGCAGATATGCAATATGATGATATTGTCAGATTATGTATAAAGTATTTGTAAGGAAGTGTTTACAGCCTCTGATAATATTATAAATTTCTTTAATATACAAACATTTAGATCAAATTTTCCACCAAAACTGCTTGTTAATGTATAGAATTTGGTTGGCAGTATTATTGACAAAAATGCAACTTAAGTTTTGGGGTTTTTTGAAAAGAATATGTAAAACCATAATATTGCATCAGACAATCAGACCTGCAAGTTTCTAAACAAGCCATTTATCTGATGTGAAACTTTAACCAGCAGAGTGGACTATTTTTATCAGAAAAGAAAGAAACAATGTTCACATTTATATATTAGTATACATTATATTACAGTATTTATACGATGCCTGGAGTGAAAACAATCATATCAAAGTCTAGCTAGAATGGGCTAAGACCAAATATATTTATTGTTGCTGTTAACGACACTGATAAAGACAACTCCCATGAGAGTGTTTAAAAGCTGTAATTTTTTTATATACACAAGCACATCAGATGAGATCATCTTGGTGTTACAGTGGGGATAGTGAAAAGGCTGCTTCATTCAGAGAGGTGAGCAGGGGGAAGCTGCAGCCTGGCTGGTGGGCAGCAGCTCAGTGGGAGCCAGCAGTGAGCCCTGGCAGCCCAGAGCCCTGGGGTCAATCAACCCCAGCATCCCCAGCCGGTCAAAAGAGGGGATGATCTCGCTGTATTCAGTGTTGGTGCGGCCTCACCTCGAGTACTGCGTGCAGTTCTGGGCCCTGCAATTTAAGAAGGATGTGAAGGTCCTTGAATACATACAGAGGAGGGCAACCAAACTGCTGACAGGGCTGGCAGGTATGTCCTGTGAGGAATGGCTAAGGACTTTGGGCTTGTCTGGTTTGGAGAAAAGGAGGCTGAGGGGCAACCTCATTGATCCCTGCAGCTTCCTGAGGAGGGGATGTGGAGAGGGAGGTGCTGAGCACTTCTCCCTGGTACCCAGTGACAGGATGCATGGGAATGGTTCAAAGCTGCGCCAGGGGAGATTTCGACTGGACATGAGGAAGCATTTCTTTACTGAGAGGGTGGCCAAACACTGGAACAGACCTCCTCGAGAGGTGATCGATGCCCCAAGCCTGTCAGTGTTTGAGGCATTTGGACAATGCCCTTAACAACATGCTTTAACTTTTGGTCAGCCCTGCATTGGTCAGGCAGGTGGACTAGGTGATTGTTGCAGGTCCCTTCCAACTGTAATAGTCTAGTCTAGTCCATTCCATTCCTCTGTATTTCACTACGCAACAGTACAGTATGTATTATATTCATGTCCATAGAAGAATTTCTCTTGACTTCAGCCAAAAGTGAGTCTGGCATTTCAAACAGGTGCAAGCATGTGGCATTCTCACCATGTAAAAGAGTGAGTTCGAAGGCTATGTATCCTGATGTGTGACCCTCTAAACTTTTTCTGGGTGAGAAAGAGAGCGCTCTTGAACAATGAGCTTTTGCATTTGCGGAGTGATAGATTAAAAATAAAATCAATATTGGTCATTAAAAGAGAACACCCCCCCCAGCTACTTTTCAAGATGGTGTTTGGTGATGCATTACCAAAGCTATTCACTTGATGAAAAAGACAGTTACATAAAGTATTTACTAAAATCCTCTTTTCCATACGCGCTTACTGCATTAGGTGAGATTTATTTTGTATGTGCTATTGAAATTTGCAATAGCATAAATGGCTCAAAAATCTTATATTTAAGTAGTACCTCTCGACAGCTTCTTGAAATGTTATCCATTAAAGCCTTTTAACTGATGGAAAAAATATTGCCATCATGTTGCCATCATGTAATTACAGCAAAAATAATTTTGAAGTAAAGGTCATGTGTAGAAACAAAAGAACTTACAATTTAAGAGAATTTGACTCTTTAAAGTGCTGAAATTTTTAAATGTCTAAACAAACATGTTTCTTAAGTTAGAGAACAAGGTTAAGAAAATAAAGATCAATAAGATTTTTTTCTCCAAATTTTTAGCTGTGTTGTGCAGCCTATACTGAAATGGTCATGCATTGATGGGTCCCACTGTGCCACAAGCTTCCTAAGTGTGAACACCTTTTTAAATTGTCTGGTATGTACATCACATTCATGTTGTTTTCATTAGATCTTGGAAAATGGCTGCCACTTCTGACATTGTGTTTTCTCTGTGGAGGTCTTGTGCTTTCTTACATTTGTAAATAGTAACTACTGTTTTGGGGAGAAGGTACTGGAGGGAGTTGATTCTCTTATATGAGCATGCCATGGGGTTTAAAAATTCTTGTGGGGATCCAGAGCTGGGAAGTTTGCTAATGACTTCCCTCAGAGGAAGCAGGCTCCTTTCAAACTGTTGCCTTGCCCACCCACCCGTCTTCAAGGAGAGTTACAATTTTCACACTTTCTGAGGAATAAGAACACTATTTGTTTCAGTAGCACAGCTATCAAGGCATGTTCCTGGAAGGCATGTTCTTTAGCTTTAATTAAAGTGTAGAGAGATTAATTGTTTTCAGGAGAAACCAATATAATGGTGCGCATTGACCTCTTGTACAACCCAGGCCACGGAGCTTTGCAATAATTCTCACATCCAGCTCTTAACTTCTGGCCAAGGAAAACATGCCTCTCAGTTTGAAGTCTGTGATGATGAACAGCTCATGTACATCTTTAGATAAACTATTCTTATTGTTCACTATCTTCACTGTTAATTCTTTTTCGATCTAATTTGTTTAGCTTGTTTCTGGCCTTTAGACCTTATCGTGTCTTCACCTGCTGGTATCAGAAATCTGGTCCCTACTAAAGTACTTTCACGCCCTGACTGAATGACCTCAAAGTCTCCCCTTTGATGAATGGAATTGAATTTGCTAAGTTTCCCATTGAGAGGTATATACCTTATGGATTTTTAGTTTTTTTGTTTTAGACTATGGTTTGACAAAACCAAACTGAGCTTCTTCAGATAACTTAAACATTTTGTTCGGAATGTGAGAAATCTAAAAATCCTAGTGTTTTACATATTTTAAATATTATTTATTTTCCTGACTGCTGATTTATATTTTCTCTGGAAGTGTTTGTGTGTGAGGAGGAAAGCAAATATAACAACATTGTACCCGTTATAATATTTCTTTTAAAAGTTACTCTCATCTCTCCTTTGAAACTTAGGACTTAGTAATTCCATAAATGAAGCCTGCACAATGCCTTGAGAGAAGGTGAAGAAAGGCATGGAGCTGAGTTCTGAGGTGCTAAAGCTGACCAGAAAGCTGGCTATAGGATAGCAACTTGGGTTTGTAATCACTTTTCAGATTACAAATTAAACAAAACGACCAAAAAGAATATCTCTTTGACTGTTTTGCAGAAATAATTTGCTTCAAGATACCTATTTTCAGATTCTTTCCTTTCCTTTCACTCCAGTCAGACCTAATGTGAAACTGAGACCTAGAAAAGCTGTTCAATTACAATACACTTACCAAAAATATTCCTGGCAGCCCTTACTGGATGGGACACAAATACTTAGACATAAAATTGTCCACATGCAGGGGCTAAAATTGCAGTCCTTCTGATTAATTAAGTCCAAAATTAATATAATGTTTCTGTCTCTTCCTAGAACAGTAACTTCTTTTCGAGCCCTTGAAGTGGTTTAAAGGATGGGTCCAGAACTAATTTACATTGGCTTTTTCCAAGTTAGTAACATTGCTTTCTTCAGGGAGAAGAATTTTGATTGTAGTTTTAAACAGTGAATATATCCACCTCTCAGTGACTTGTGAAATTTGATATATCATAGGATGAAAGCCCTGGTTAGGTACTGGCTGCAGTGGTTTCCAATATTGAGCCTTAAAATTTTATTTGTGTCTCAGGAAAGAGGGTTGTCTTTCTTCATGAATTCAGTAAATACAAATTTCATTTGAAATCACTGTCGGAAGTGGGAATCTTTAAAACCACAGAGGTCAAATATGGTTAGATAAAATTGGCTTAGTTTTACCAAAACAACCTTTTTTGTTCTTGCTATGACCCATTCATTTTATGAAACAAAAAAGGGCAAATAATTCTTTTAAAAAGAAACAGATTTCTCTTAAATCTTAAAAAAATGGGATATTTTTACAGATACCTCCTAATGTTTAAAATTATTCTAAATTTAAAAGTATATACAGCTGTTTAGCTGTAACATCTTTGTCAGTTTTCACAGCCACAGACATCCTACTGAAATAGCTGTGCATGTTCGAGTTTGGTTTGAATTTATGTATCAGGACTCTCTTATTAGTGTTTTGTTTTTAATGGACCAGGCAAAATTCTGTACATATTTGTGTGACATTTTTATTTATCATATAAGTAAAAAAGCATCTGCTGTTCACTGTCATGACCTCCTTGATTTGTCTTCAAAACACAATTCATACAAATAACAGGTCTAGCAAAATTTCATTTACAAAGACAAAAGCTATTTCTCAAGACGTGTTTTAATGTAATGCATTTCATTCATGTGTCATCCGTATATGCTAGAAGCTACTGAACTGAAGTATGGTTTCAGCCTCAAAAAGCTCAGCTTCAAATGTTAATATGCTAAGAAATGCAAATAGGTGATGCGTGAAAAGGAGAAAATAGAAGGTGAGAAACAAATTGCTAGTTATCCTGGTTGAATAACTCTCTAGGCGGTATCACACCTAGGTATTCTTGAGAGGAAATGGCAGATTATTTTAAGACATTGGCCTTCTCCACTAGCAATGGAACAGTTGCTGTTCCATTGAGGAAAATACTTGGACCTAAGAAAAGGTTTCTGTTGCTAAATGTTTTCATGACATTAAGGATCAGAGTAAACTGAATTCAGGGAAACTTGCAACTTCTACTCAGAACTTGAGGTAACTTATGTGTTACTTCTTTAAAACCTGCTAAGTAAGATTTGCAAGAATTTTGCTCCTGGTAGGAACAGTAAACAACTTTGTTGGTGCACCAAGTGAGGTAAATACCATTTGTTCAGTCTTGATTTTGATGACATGCAGGTCTAGCACTAATCAAAAGTGAGAGCGACTTAACTTTTGTCAATAGAGGAAGCAGATACAAACTTTAATAAACAGAGCATGTAAATTGATTTTAAAGGTAAAATGTTTATGTAGCCCTTTTCACAGTGAAAAGGCAGTTGGTGGTGTGTCTCTGTAATTAAGAGAACAAAGCAGTGGTTATAACTGCAGATTTCTGCTCCATCATCTTTGTAAACAGAGCTGTCATGTGAAATGGAGTGATACATGCCAGACCTCCCTGGAGTATGAAGGGCTTTTTTTCCCCCCCCCCACCCCTCACTCACTGCAGCAGTATCTGAAATAACTATCTTGAAGTGCTTTCATTATTTCACTTTTTTTTTTTCTGTAATGGAAATTAGAGAACAGCTGTTTTGTACCTGCCATGGCATTTGAAAAACAAATTAACTACTTTATTGTCTCACATTCTGAAATGTTTCTTTCAACCTTCTTTTCCTTCAACCTTCAGTATTATTTCAGCTTTTAAAAGAATATCAATAATTATAAAACTATTATCAGTTGCAAAAGCATTTATCATGAACTCAGTTTCATGTGCCATTATATCCTATTGTATGGTTATCTATAATATAGAATTATAATAGAATTCATCTTGGAATATATTTAATTTCATTGTAGATAATTCATAGAATTCAGAAGGTTAGTCCTTACAAATGTCAATACTATTTGCAGTGATGAATATTTTGGATGCCTCATTTTTCAGTTTAATATAATTGAAAACATTTATCTTGTCCACCAGATTTTCCAAACATTAACAAATGTAAATGCTCCTAAATATTAAAAACTGAACAGTAACTCCAAGACAGGTTTCCCTGTTTAGTTCACCTTTAGTTTTACTTGTAAGTTTTATTATGGCCTTTAAACAGATGCATAAACAGCTAAAGGTAAGGAAGTGAACTGTTCACAGTTGTGTAACGGTTCAAAGGGGGACTTAAGCAGGAAGCTCATTTTTCAGCTCTGATCAGAAGGGATTTCTTTTGTTTCTCTCTGTAAATGGGACCGCTTGGGAGAATGTCCTCTAGCTCTTTTGAGCTGAAATTTTAAAAAATTCTGTAGAAACTTAATATGTGCCTGTTTTAAACCCAATGAAATTCTGCATTGTTAAACCTACCTAACATTTTTGTTTCTTTTGTTTCATAACGTATGTTCAAGTCCTGTTCATCTCTATACTAATCTGCCTTTATCACTGCTGATTTTTTTTTTTTAAATGAAGGCTATTGTTTGGGTTGAATTCAGTTCCTCTTCTTAAAACAGAAGTATTGCATTAAAGGGTCTTTAATAATAAATGCTCTCTCACTAACTTTCTGGTATCCTTTCATCACTGATTTCTAGAATTGCTTAATTGCTTTAAGCCTTATAGTTCATTACTTGTAAAAGAAAATAAATCTAATCAAGACCTTCATTTAAGCAAAAATTATTTTTTAATTATATGAGCTTGTACTTACCATTACACAGCAGTTGTTTCAATGTCTTTTTGGCACAGACCTCTCCGATTAGCTCTCTAGCTCAGCTTATACCCTGGCTAGTGCAGTCGTCGTCTGAAGCTGGTGCCAGCTTACCTGCCAGAAGGATGTCTCTTGCAACTCTGCAGCCCTGCCGTACCCTACTGCAATTGCAGGCAGCTGGCCTTAAACTTTGCACTGAGTTTGCAAGGCCTCAGGACTGAGGCTTGTCAGATTTCCTCTTGCTGAGCTTTTCTTGACCTCCTTGCAGCTTTGCTGTAGTTGCTTTAGCTGTGGCCGCAATTTCTCTAATTGTTCAGGTGTCTATGGCTAATTTATTTTACTTTTTAAGACATCTTTGTACGGTATGACAATAGTTTCTTATAGACAACTGGAACAAGATATTATTTTTTCTCTTTTCCTGATAATAACCACATGTGTACTGATAATGATTCTTGGGTTAGACTCTTAAGATTTCAATACTAATGACATATTAGATTATACAGCCAAGAATTTATCATTAGTATGATATATAAGGCACTTTCTTTCTCTCCCCGTAAACAAGATTTTGAGCATAATGCTCTGCAGTAGTCAACATCCATTTGTGTCTCAGTCCTTGACTGATTCCAGCAACCTCTGTCTTCTAAGTATGTAGAGGCAAAACTGTATATCTGTCTTACAAAAGAGATTTGATCAGCGTGAATAAATGACCTATCCTCAGATGAGCGTTTAAGGAGGAAAAGTTTATCAACTATGCCTTGTTATTTATTCTTCTTAGACTTTAGTCATTAACTTACTGATGTTGGTTTTGAATTCTCCCAATTCAATTAAGTATTTCAGTTTCCTTAAAGTGAATAAAAGATTTCATGGTCTAGGCTATTCATATACTTAAGCATGAATTTTAGAAGCATCTATTCTGGGTGTATTTGTTTTCTCACTAGCAGCCAGCCTTCTCTGTGAAGACAATCAGTCCTATTTTTATGTTTAGATGGTGGCATGATGAATCGACAAGCAACATTTTAATTTGGCTTTGTTTGTCCTGAAGCAATATTGTGAAGCTTCACAAAATTGGGTCGGCTTCTGCCTGATACTTACTTTAAAATGATTCATATGGAGCTTCAGCAGGTGTCTGATCACTTTGGATAGGACTACTCCCAAAAGACAAAATGTGGTTTTGTACAAATAAATAGATTATAGCTATGACCAATGCAGTTTCTTTACGGAAGGATTGTCATTGAGTCTGCATAACTGAAGCACACTTCTCAGTCTTCCTTTTAAAGGGACAAGCTCCTGGCTTTCATTTAGACTGTCTTGATCTATGCCAATATGAAAGACTGCAACTAAAGTTTTCAAAAGTGAAATCTAAAGTAAGCTGAGGTGATATTTAACACCAGATAAGCGGTCTGAATTTCTCCATCTATTTTTACTTGAAAAATCATGTTAACTAGGATAAGAGCTTCATGACTGTTGAAGCTGCAGTTCAGGTAATAGACAGATTTTTGATCTACAGACACTTATTTAATCAATTTGGTGAAGTAAATTACTTTTTTCTTAACTTTGCTTGCTATTTGTAGTTGGTGGGGGCTTCTGTCACTGCTATTACCCGTGGGATCTTCTAGCCTGGAATTGCTAGGAACTGAAATAAATCACTGTAAAAGCCACCTGGGAGAATGCAAAGTAGTTTTCTCTTAATGCCTGTGATTGTGTTAGAAGATTTTAGTGAAAACTGTCTGCCCTAGAGAAACCCAAACACACCCCTGCTATGTGCGGTGTGGATTAGAGAATTTAAAGTGGATGAAGAGCTGCTGTCAAAGATCCAGAAAGGTAAAAAACAAGAGAAAGCACTGCTAAGCAAAACCAGGCACTTTCTGTAGCACAAAGGCGTCGATTGATGTAATGTTTGTGATGCAGCATAGCTGGGGATGATGCAGAACTGTATTGCCCAGTGAGGAGCTCTGTGAAGGGTTTGCCCAGGTTCATCTGGTGTCTTTACAAAATGGTGCAAATGCAGCAGGACGGACTTTAGTATTTGGATTTATGTGCCCTTGGCTTTGTGCAGCTGTGCACGGAGAGAAAATGTGTTGCATCAACCCACATCCTCCTGCAAGCAAAAGTTAACCAATGGTAAGGACTTATGCACTTGGTACAGGAGATGCACAATAGTGCATGTGATCTTTCTTGCCAGTGATATACAAAAGTACTAGGTTTTTGACAGTGTGTCCTTGTTTCTTAGAGTACTTCGATAGATAAGAAGAGTGCTTCCCCCACACCCCCATAAAAGGCAGTCAAAACTATTTTTTTAAAAACAGCAAACCAGAGCTGCTAAAAGTGGAAATAAGAATTTTTTTGTTGTTATTAATTCATGCTAATGCCTTCTGTGGTAGCTGTGTGATATAGACCTAGTTCTGACTTGGAGGTCCTTTCCACATTCACACTTATAAAATCAAGTTATTCGAGCAGTAGTGCTAGAAAACTTGGCCCATCTGAACATAAAACTCTTTACTAAGACCTGACCTTTAAATGGCACCCTTCCATCTAAGTCCACTAATAGACTCTAGAGGATTTTGTAAAGGAGGGTTAACATGCTGCCCATCTTTTCTGTAATGGCTGAATAATTGCAGTCTTTGCCCATGAAGTGAAAGATCTGGTTCAGTTCTCTCCTGAGCAATCTCCGCATTAGTGGTAACTTTGTGTGTCCTTATATGTTCTAGTAAAGTTATGAAGGAAAAAAAATCAAGAACTGTGCCAGAAAAGAGACTATGAAAGGAGGAACATGATTCTGTACCCTGGTGATTAGAGCACTTACCTAGAAAAGAGAAGTGCTGCAATTAATTTCCTGGTCTCAGGATTGTTAATGAGTTTCACCCTGTGACTACTTAATGTAAAGAACAGAAGCAACTACTAAGCTGTGGTGTCAGCAGTACCTGAAAGAGCTCATTTAGAATTAGCCATGATGTTACTTTGATACAGCGTTGTATTTTGCAAATTAGACATACCCACAGCCTATTAAAGCCCTGTCTACACTTGATTAAATGGTAAAGAGTTGCTGGAGCTAGTAGTAGTTTTCCTTCTTAGAGTACTGAAAACAGTGTAAACGCTGTTGGGAGGTAGACTTACTAGTTCAGGTGCAGTGTCATGCTAATATTGCTGCACGACTTTCTACACAGCATTGCCGTGTGTTGTGTGGACACAGAATCTCGCTGGGCTATTTGTGCTGTGCTCCTCAGTGTCCACACTGTGAAGGAGCCGGTCCTGAGGACTGCTAAGAACCCTCGTTCTTTGTTAACTTCAACACAGGTTGATTGTCAGCTTAATATTCACTGTGGATAAAGGAGAACATTTAAACAACCCGTTCCTGATTTTTCTCAATTAGATTGTTTCATGAAATATTTTCAGGAATTTTTGAAGATTTGCTGTGCTGCTGAACTCTGTTTCTTTTAGCAAATGTGTTTTTTCCTAGACTAAAACGCTGACGGTGGATGCAATATTTTCATACACATGTAAATTCTTGCCTCCTTAGTTTTTCCTTGTTTTCCCAGATTTGTGACTAGAAAATAGCTGAAAATTCTACAGTCTAAAAAAACTTGGATAAGAAAATAGATTTTTTTGGTCTATTTCAAGAAGTTGTAAAATATTTTGTAAATAAAAATTGTTTTGTAAATAAAAACAAGTCTTAGAAATGGACAACAAATGGTTTTCTTTCAGCATAAGTTCATGCTGCTTTGTACTGGAAGGTACAGCCAAGTCACTTTCACCATTTATTATTTTTAAGTTTTGAGGATGGAAGAAGTGGATGTATTTCATTGGTTAGACCTGACCCAAGCCAGGAAAAAAGTCCATGAGTGAAGGCGTGGTGTATCATCTGGCGAATTTAATAATTTCTTTTAAAGAGGAGTCTGTAACTTCTCAGTATCATGTCAGCTTTCACATTTTGATGAAAGTGAACCATGAAACAAAAGGATAAAGGAGAGCTGTATTCAATATTCGTGACTTGTTCCTTGACAAATATTTTTTCCACCCCTATTAAAGAATAGAAGAAAATGTAGAAGAAAAAAGGCAATTGATTGGCAGATTGAAAGACTTCAGAGATTTTTACCTCTTTGACACAACACAGCGTTATGTACAAAGCATTCAGGAAAATATCTTTTCTTTTGTGTTTCATTTTAGGATGGCTTTTTGAAGGATATGTAAGCTTTTGAAAGCTGACTTTCATTTGTTTGTGATATTACTCTGCTGACTTTTCCCATGATCAGTTGAATTCTGAAATATAAAAGGTCATGTAGTCAAAGGGATAATGAAGTGGAAAATAACAAGAGTGCCTTAAACTCTTGCCTTAGAATGGGGATGTAGGGCACGTGTTGGGTAAAAATCATGCCTGTAAGGAGGAAAACAGTGTTGAGTCATTGATAGCGTTGAGGCAGTATTTTCCCTTTATATTTACTGTTCGTGTGCGTGAGTAGGAAACAATAAGATTCAGATAGAACATGGATGTCTATGTCAGTTTGTGGAAAAGTGGCACCACATAGGGTACTCTAAAAAGCACTGGGTTTGCAGATAGCTCTAGTTCCATCTCATGGTAACAAGAGCTTTTTCCAACAGTCCATGAGATGTAGCAGCTCTTTCACTGTAGTCTGTGTTGGTGCCCTTATTAATTTTTCTATTTTCTTTATTCTTTATTACAAAGTGTATTTGCATGAAAATGTTTGCTTTGCAGCTTCTGCAGCTTAATCCCTGTCTGAAGAGCCCCTGGCTGTATGATACCTTTTTAATTTCCACAACAATAATTTGCAACATTGAAAGAAAGGATATTGGATTAATTTGAGAGAGATGTCAGGACAGACATATTCTTAAGAATTTGATAAGTATCTTTGAGAACAGAAGTAAGTGTGGAAGAGAAATTTAACAGTACTTTCTTATGTCCTCTATTTTCCACCAGAAAGCCATTGATTTGAAGCTAAAATAATTTACAATTACAATTTGACCCAAAAAAGGACTCTTCTAGTTCTCCACTTTCAAGTGCAAAAAGTTTTTATTTATGTTGCCCTGCTCTCTCTTTTCATCAAATGTGTAGATCATCTTAAGTCATAGGTTTGACCTCTTCCTTCTACATAACCCATGTGATTTTTATTTTTTTTTTCTCTTAACAGCCATGATTCTGTAAGTGATTGCCCATGAAGTCTTTGCCAGGCCATTACTCTGTGTGTAGTCATATAGTAGTGCTCTAAATCTTGTTTCTGAAGTAAGAAGACTAATGTGGATTTTGTTTCAGAGGGTTTGTGGCTTTCCTGCAGTTTAGAGGGATATAAGATTTTTTTTTGTGGTTAGTTAATCCAATTCCTTGAAAAAATAAGTTCCCATTTTCATATAGAGTGAAAATATATGGTATAGCGTACTAAACAAGCATGCGAAATAGAACCTTTAGAGAGATACTGAGGCCAGAAAAAACTGCTACTTGCTGAATTTCTCAATGAAAAAGAACACATCTCATGTTAATGTCTGATGATTGCTTGTGGAAAAGTCAACTATGTTGTATTTTGCAAAAAGGAGTTGGGGACATTCTTATTCATGTCTGGTAATTTCTCTTTGCAATAATTGTGGATTAGTTTAAATCTACTGGGTTTGATTCTCAGGTTTAAAAAGGATAGTATTCTAGTACAGGCTGACTTTCAATTTCGGGTAACTTTTGAGGCAGCTACACTTTCTAGAGAGGATCATGTAGGTCATCTTATAGCTAAGGCTAGATCAGTGTTCTTCCGTTTGTCAGGATCAGTCTTGAAAAAAGCAATCTTTGGCATTGACACAGTCTTTTGTCAGATGCTCATCTGGAAAAAGGAGCCATCTTTTTTTTTAAGGATTGAAATAAGATCCAATTACTCATTATATCAATGTGTAGACAATATGTGATTCCTAAAATACAATGTTGTGGACTTTTGCATCACTCAAAGGAGCAAATGTTGAAGGTTCTGTCTGCAGGGAAGAGAATACCTAGGCACTGTTGTGGTGCATTCTCTGGGCAGTTATTTTCGCACTAAGCCATACCGAGAAAGAGAAGATATTACTATCCAAAGACTGAATTAAGGTTCAGAAGTTTCTTAGTCACAGCTCTCTTATTTCTAAAGTGCTTTTGCTTGCTTAGCCCTCCAAGAATACTGATGTGAGGTAGACCATTAAGGGTAATTAGTAAGACCTGCATGAGCCCAAAAATGCCAGTAACTGACCCCCACAGTAATCTCTGATATGTGTTTTGGAAGACATTCTGATTTGGATACAGACAAAATTTGAAGAATTCTCCATATCTTTCTGGACCTAGACTGGGTTCTGATTTTTAAGGATAAAATAAAAAGAGATGTATTTTTAAATCTTCTGGTGTGAAAGGTATTTCAGTTTCAAAACTGTTTAAAGTAGTACTAAAATTAAATGAAAGGAGTCTGATTACATGCGTTTCAGTGCCAGACAGCCTCCAGATTTATTCCACAAGGGATATGGCTGTTTTGAAGGTGCGAGGTTGAATTAATGATTTCTGTAAAGCACTTTGAGTGCTTTATGGTTTTACACAGCAGTATATTTGAGGCACAGAACGCAGTCACACTCTCACATGCTTAGCGAAACCAGTTTTGCTGTGAAAATCTTCATTGCTTGCTAGAATGAGGTTCTGTCCTAAGTAAATTTATTTTCACACATCTATGCTTTCCACTGTCCTTCAGTGCAATGTGTGGATTTTCATCCAAATGATTGCCCATATGCCCATTCCACTGCTGGTGTAAGTGTGCAACTGTCTACTCGAGCTCAGTCTTTGCCCAGCAAACATGTATCCAGAGATTATTAGTACTTTGTAGGGCAAAGCGTGTCAGCTGTACTTAACGCTTCCCTGAACTATCTGTGGCCTCAAAACATAGCTTCTGATTGTCTGAATTTAGGAAACTTATATTTCTTTGGAGTTTTAGTAAGTTAGCCCTGTTGCAATGTTGAAGTCTCTTGCTTTTCAAAACTGCCTCACAGCAGTCAAAGTATTTGACTCTTGCAATCAAAGCATCATGAACAAGAGCCTAAAGAAATCCGATATCTCTGGGTTGCTCTGTCTGCAAGAGGAAGCCCAGTTTCAGATTTATCTTCAGGGTGTACCTGTGGGGGGAAGGCTGAGGTCAAAAGTCCCAGGGTCATTTGCACGGTCTTCAAAATCTCGAAGCATACAAGTTCTACAGTTTTGTTTTGTAGAGCACCAGCTTGTACTCTGGACGTAGCTACCGTGTCCTGCTTTGTCAAGGTAGAGAGCAGGGAGAGTTCCTGAAACACCCTTCCTTGTTGGTTATATTGACTGTAAGGACTGACATCAATGACACAAGAGCCTCTCTCTTTCTCTCGGGTCTCTGTTCCATAAACCTTCATGGAGGCCTTGAGTTCTTGGCTTTTGCTTCAGCTGGGTGAGATGATGTGGCCTTCACCAAAGCTGTGGTATCTATCTGGCTGATGAAAGTATAGCTTTATGGGGATAACTGAACTCCAAATAAAAAATACCAATCTTGCATTCTGAAGTTGTGCTGGACACACAGCAATTTTTGACTCTATTCTTGTAGTCCACCCAACTGCCACCAAGTCAATCTGTTTGAAAGTGGCAGAACCCACATTTTTCAAAGGGTTGTAACTCAAATAATGAGTTTACACCCTCTCTATTGCTGTAAAATGTCACTTTAGTTACTCCATCAAACATTTTCAGTCTTCAGTGTGACTGCTGCTGTCCTTTCCAAGATTGCTTACTCTGTTCACAGAGTCGAGGTGACTTGGCCCACTACCTCACGTCACAGTACCTCAGCTCGCAGTAACTGATTCACTGAATCTTTAGATTCCCCTTTCATAAGGCACTATTTATGGTAGTACATATTTTTTTTGCTATTTTATTGCTAGCAACAGTTATAGTCCTCCATGGGTTTAGACTCTTCAAGGAGTCTGAGAGAATAAAATGTTATGCTTTTGGCTCCTTTGAAAATTAGTTTCTATTGGAATTCAAAATGAGAATAAACTGATAATGTCAATTCCTCACTGCAGTAATTTTCTGCTGATTCTGAAGGTGCTCACCAACTCTCAAGGTAAGATTTTTTAGAAAGGTTAGGGGAGATACGAAAATCCTTGATTGGTGATGCCACCATGCATCAAAGATGAAACAGTTGATAAAGAGTATTAACAAGAAGTGATGAACAACTGTGTTTGTCCTAACAGAACTGGATCCAGCATCTTCCGTTGATCGTAGCAGTGATGATGTTTATTGTGTAACTATCTTTTCACTTCTATTATTGTGTAAGAGATCTTTTTACTTTTATAACTTGTAATCAAACAATACCATAAAAATTTGTAATCCTTGCCTGTGCTGTGACTTTTGGTGCTTTGTCTGCTGTAAGGTTGCATGAGAAGAAAATTAAAGATCCTGTCTTTATTAGACTTGGCAATGCAACAATGAAGAGGATTCCAGAAATTTAAAGGAAGAAAATAAAAAAGCAGAATCATTCCTAAATACATAAAAACTTGTGTAAATTGTATTTACTGTATAAAATTTGTCCAAACCTCAAAGGATATCTAGACAAAATAAGAGCAGTTCAGTTCTCTTTCACTGGAAAAGCACTGTTGTTAAGTAATATTTTGAATTCACTGAAATGCTGAAGGTTTCTAATCATCAACTATCAAAAGTTTTTTCACAACGTATTCCCCTGTTTTTTAACATGTATTAACTTGTAAAATACTTGTTAAAAAAACCCAAAAAACTTGCAAAAGTGTTTTTGTATTTTCAGTAAGACATCACTTATTCTTAGGGAAGAACTGCTGGAATTTAAAATGTTAAAACTAGAGCCTAATATAATGATTGACTGTTGCCTGATGTATACTGATCGTCATTGTATAATTTGTTCCTTTTCTTCTGCCTGGTTACTTGAAGTTAGCTTGACAGAAGTATCAATCAAACTGTCAGTGTGGAGATTATAATTTGTTGTTCTTAAAATGTCAAGATTTATGAAAAATTATTATAGTGTTCTAAATTTTAATACAACTTATTTAATTTCATTTGTATAATTTCCTTTTCTATATATTTTACTGGAATATGACTGCAGAGTATCCTTAAGGCATGGGTCACTTCGTTTGAGTTCTTACATTTTTGAGGGCTGGAAAAAGAGAGGTTTAGTCTTTTTTTTTTTTTTTCCCTTATATTAGACCATTGCATCTTTTTTTCTTAGTTCTCTTACTAACTGAGAGGAAAAAAAGTCAAAAGGTACATACTCTGCTTTTCTCACAGTGCATAGCCTTGCACTGTCAAAAATGTCACAGGTTAATGGTACAACTGAGCTCCATTTATCTTATTCTGACAGCTCACCCAACCTCGTACATCTAGCAGCAACATCCCTCCTAAAGTGACTGACATTTTTAGCCTTTGTTCTTTTCATATGGGCCTGCTAAAAGGATTTACAGTGATTCTGCATTGAGCTTGTAATATGTGGCTGCTTATTATATGGAATTACAGTGGAGAAATTTTAGGCTAATTTAGTTCCATATAATAATTAATACACTGTTGAAAATTAAAGACTCACCTTAGAAATCCGAAATTATAGGAATGGATTTTGTGAAAAATGATGGTATGTATTTTTAATTTTACAACCTTTCTATTACACTTGTTTAATTATTTATGGAAGCTAAAAAAGGCCAGCATGTGGTAGACAGCGACCTAATTTTATCCTCCAAAAAGCATGAGTTCTAACCAGTGGTTACTTATTGATGACTTATAAAATGTATCAAAAAACTTTTGCTGGAGTGAGTTTTATGAAGCCAGGGCTAACTAAAATCTGAATGTTTAATGTTTAAAAAATTAGGTTGTTTCATTAAACATGTTAAAATTGACTATTGTGTCTTTATAGGCAATAGCTATATGAAAGCAAACTGAAAGCCCTCCCAAACTTGTCACATTTTCAGAAATGCTTGATTAAATTAAGTTTGATAGATATCATCTTTAACTTTAGATGGCAGAAACAGTTGGCTTTTTTTTTACTCTTGACTTAGAAGAAGTGGCAGTTGAAATCATGTGGTGATTCAAATGCTTTCTTCTTAGTTTGGATAAATTAAGTGTTTGATACAAAGAGGAATATTTGTCTTTTATGATCTGGGTATAGTGCAGATTTATTGAATTCTGAGGATAATAGAACAGAATAGAATAATTCAGTTGGAAGAGATCTACAATGATCATCTAGTCCAACTCAAAGACTGTAGTCTTTTGAGAATGCCTGAGCAGGAGTTCTGGATGTCTCTGTGTTTTGGGCAAGTCCATTCCCCTCTTAAACATTCAATTCTTTATTTATAGATTTTATATAATAACTATTTTCTTTGTGAAAGATCTGATTACTTTTCAAAAAAGGCATATCTGCTTATAATATTTCTTTTTGTTCTCCCCATACTTATAATAAAGCAGACTATGTAATCATTCCAAGACTATTTTGTAACAAATCTGACAATTGTAAGAATATTCCCCTCCTCATGTTTACAATACCTGGACCGAGTTCTGTATGATGTCTTCTGGATCAATCAATTTTTATCCAAAAATATTTACTATTACTTTACAATAACAATTCTTTGTGTTTCCACATTATTTCATAATGTTTCAGTATTATTTAACAGAGTAAAGTTAATGACATTTCTTTATCAGTTTAAAGTTTTGGGAAATGTTTTACATTTTATAAGGTTCCGTATATATTTCAGCACAGCTAATTTGAGCATCCAAGAGCAAAGAATGAAAGCAAGGGACACTGTCTTTGAAAACACAGTTCACTGGAGAAGAAAACAAAACCATAACCCTCAACAATGGCCTATCACTGCAGAGCATGTCATCCATTTCTCCCAAAAAACCAACGAACCAATAAACACCTCCTCCTTAAAGATTCATTTTGAACTTTTACAGAAATACTATGGCTAAAAAGGCTAATATGGGGTGTTTTTTGGGGGGTTTGTTTGGGTTTTGGTTTGGTTTTTTGTGTTTTTTTTTTTTTTTTCTAAAAGGTCATTATGTCTAAAAGTTGACATGGGAATTTCGTGCTTTCTATGTACGCGGCATTAACAAGCTTGAGATAGAACACAGAACATTAATAAGCTTAATACTACATATAAGTTTAGTGTCCCACTTCCAGAAGGATGAAAGCATACTGGTATGGATCCAGGGGATAATGACATGATACAGAAACTTGCAAAAACTAGATTTTGGGACTCTTAAGGAAGAACAGTGGTGTTTGGGGAAAAAAAAAATAAATAAAAAAAGAGCATAAGCAATCCTGATACTGTATGAGAGCTGGACAGTTTCCTTTTGTGATGTGTTCCACAGTGATGTGCTGCTATGTGTTTCTCAGTCTTTCAGATAAAGGCCCCCAAATTTCCAAGGTTCCAACTTAAGCAAGTTTAACCACTTTTCTAGCATATAGCAAAAGAAGTTTTGGAAAAGATTACTAGATGCCATTACTTGCAGACTTGAAAATCAGAATAGTTACCTTTAAAAAGACATGATTTTTCTGCTGAACTGAATGGAACTGAGAATAAGGGGAAAAAGGAATGCAGTTTATATGTCAGAGATCAGGAGATGGAAGTTTCTGGCTTTCCCAGAGTCTGCCAGTCCATCTTCTGATGAGAAGAGTTAAAACACACAGTAGTAACATAAGTGTGAGCGTAAATAAAACAACTAGCATTGTTTGGCTGGAGTTTATTCCCTATAATCAACAACAACAGATGAAGGAAGATAACACTAGTCTTCAAGGTGATGTCAGCTTTTCAGTGTATTTTAAAGTAATTTATGTTGTTTGCTAAAAATTGAGCTACTTTTTCTTCAGTCAGTCGTTGCTAATAGGTTTCTAACATTATGGAAGTTTTATGACAGTGGCTCAAGTTTCTTCAGGTATAATACTGTAGCAGATTGACATATGGTAATAATAACCAAAATTATTTTATTTCAGCATTAATAGTAGTTGTAAGAGATTAATAAATCAAATGAAATAGGTTTTTTGAGTTGTTGCATTTTACGCAAAGATATCTATTACAAATAGTTCTGCTGTTATCATCTATGTATTTCACTGGAAGCTATTGTGAAGATATTTTGTATATGCTGAAACTCATGCTCTAAAATTTTCTTCTTTGACCTAAATCTTTATTTTTAGGGTATAAAAGTAGTTATTATTTTATATTAATCTCTGGACTATGGGGTCCTGCTAACTGTAGGTAATACAAGAATAATTAGAGTACAGTTCACATTCACTGCAAGTATTATTAGAGCACATTTTTATAAAATGACTAGATAAAATTAGTGTTTAAATTAATGAGTTTATGCAGTGATAAATGTATTGGGTTTTTTAGTAGCATTGGTGGGTACTTTTTCCATTCTCAAATGTTTTTTTTTTCTTTTGTATCCTGATCACACAGCCATCTATCAACATCATATTGTGATAATTTCTTTATTTTTTTCTTTTAATTGCTTGAATGGCATCACCTGCAACTAGCTGTCAAACTGAAGGAGTCAGTTCCTTCCAGAGTAGGTATTTGTGCTCTGTCAGTGTCAAGCTGCCCCAGGTAGACTCTTATCATTTAGAATCAGAAGGAGATTAACTATGTTGCTATGCAAGTTTTACTGGCATGTAAATAGTTTAAATGGTATTGATTATTTTAATGATGGGTTTTCAGTCAGAAGTTGATTTAATATATGTATTTAGTATCTGACACAAATCAGTATATAATGACCATGAAAATAACATCTGAAATAAAGTTGGTTTAGAGCAGTTTATCAGAAAATGGTTGAAACTATGGATGTATAAGTGTATCTGTTGTTTCCTAGAATCATAGAATGTCTCAAACTAGAAGGGATCCATAAGGATCATCAAGTCCAACTGCCTGCTCCTTGCAGGACTACCTAAAACTAAGTCATATGACTAAGAGTGTTGTCCAGACACTCCTTGAACTCTGACAGGCAGAACTCTGAGTGTTTCAGATAATCATTGCAATAATTTACTGATTACTTTAACATGAAAACCTTTGTCATTTTAGGTGATCTTGACCTCTGTCATTTTGAAGGATTTTGATGGCAGGCAGGGAGGGTTTCATTTTTTTTGGGT
Organism: Cariama cristata; assembly: GCF_000690535.1. Lineage (NCBI taxonomy): Eukaryota > Metazoa > Chordata > Aves > Cariamiformes > Cariamidae > Cariama > Cariama cristata. The sequence goes on along the minus strand of NW_009628182.1, from coordinate 161,026 downwards.
ACTGGTGAGGCCACACCTGGAGTACTGTGCCCAGTTCTGAGCTCCCTCCTGCAAGGGAGATATGGGCATCCTGGAGAGAGTCCAGGGAAGGACTGTGGAGATGCTAATGACTGGAGCATCTCTGCTATGAGGAGAGGCTGAGAGAGATGGGACGTCTTCAGCTTGGAGAAGAGAAGGCTCAGGGCATCTAATCCATGTGTACAAACACCTGAAGGGTGGGTGCAAAAAGGATGGAGCCGGGCTCTTTTCAGTGGTGCCCGGTGATGGGACCTGACTGAAGCACAGGAGGTTCCCTCTGAACATGGGAAACACTTTTTCACTGTGGGTGTGACTGAGCACTGACACAAGTTGCCCAAGGAGGTTGTGAAGTCTCCATCTTGGAGATACTCAAAAGCCATCCGGACATGGTCCTGGACAACTGGCTGGAGGTGGCCCTGCGTGAGCAGGTGGGTTGGACCAGATGACCTCCAGAGGTCCCTTCCAACCTCAACCATTCTGTGATTTCTTACAGATGCAAGATGAGCTATTTAAGATGCTGAATATCAAAATAGTGGGTCTGATTTTAGCCTGATACAAAGGTATCTACAATACCGAGCGATTCTAAGTTTACTTCAGCATAACTGAAACTACCCTGACTTGCCCACAACTATCTGGCAGGCCAGTGGCACAGCATAAATAAAACCAAGGTCCTTGTAATTCCTTCTGCTTTCTTCAAAAAAAGTATCAATAAAGGAAGTACATCAAATATCCTGGTTTTGTTCTTTGACAACAGAAGTCTTCTCCAGAATGATACATTCCTTCTCAGTCTTTGGAATTTGTTTGCTTGGTGGATTTTGTTGGCTTTTTTGGTCCTGTTTATCTTGAGGTCACCACAGTTTCTTCCTTTGGCTTCAGTCTTTGTGGATTTATTCTGCCGCAGGAACATATTTTGAAGGGCATAGTATGTTTGGGAAGGAGTGAAGGACAGTAGGTATGAGGCAGATCTATGGTCCTTTCAGAAATGCTGCATTGACGAATTGCTCTATGTAACAGTTTTACAGAACCTAATTAATTTCTCTGCATAATACATATAGTAGAGGAAGCAGATTTGCAGGTATTAAAATGCAGACATTTCTCATTCAGTGGTAGAACAGACTATCTTAGACGTTACAGAAGAATTTTTAAACTGTAGATGAGAACATTGTCGTTATTGAAAGCTGCAATTTAGCCAAGAAAATGGAATAAACATGTCTGTTCCTGGAAAAACCCTTATATCTGACTGCTGAGAAAAGTCAAATGTATTTCTCTTTCAGAGTACCTCAAGTTCTTCAATTCTTTTTAGCATAACAGACCTATCATGTGAATGCTATATAGGAAGAGTAGTTTGGTACTAACTGAATAAAAGGAATATTTCTGAAATGAAATACCAATGCATACTGTATTTTATACTAATCCTTCATAGATACACAGGGTCAGATTTTCAAGGGTATTTTTTTTCTTTTTACCTGTAGAGTGAGTGAGTTTGATTGTTTGTACGCTAAGTTATTTGATTACAGTACTTTGCTTTTTCCTTACATTTCTCATTTTCCTGCAGAACATACCTCTGTTATTACAAAATATAAATCTTCACAGAAATTTCCCATGTGTTTTTATTTTGTTTTGTGGAGTTGAGCTTTTGCTGTGGTGTCATGTCACAAATAAGCTTGGTTTTTGTTTTTTTTTTACTAGTGTTTGGGCTCTGTATTAAAAGCTCGGTTGTGTGCTACTCTACGCTTCATCTCACTCTGAGAAGCGGAGGGATCGTATTGCACTGTGAAAGCAAAGGAAACTAAATATTTGAGCTCCCTGTTTGTTTGATATTGTGCCATTTTTTAAGTATCCCTTGAAGATAGGTTTTGCAGGTCAATCCACCCAGACCTGTTGCCATCCGAAGTGATTGATGTTGTTATTGTGTCTGATCTTAATCAACTCAGCCAGTCATCCATAGTGACATAGTAATAGAAAACTCTTGTAGATATTTATACCAAATTAGTTTATTAATGTATGCAAGTATAAATTCATACTAAGTGTAGATGAATAGAGGTGTTAACATTGAAGAGTTAGCCAGCTGGGAAGGAGCTTTCCTAGTGAAGGCCAGTCAAGCGTAGATGATAACAGCTGGTCAGCTAATATAACTATTGCAGCTTCAGTGAAGGGTGGGAGAGAGGAGGGAGGTCAGAATCCTTTTGTGAATGTGTTTGAGGTAAGCAGGTTTGGGCAAAGGGAGATGAAGTCCCATTGTGATTTCTGGAGAATCCCCTCAAAGGGCATAACTATAAAATCTTTTTCAGTAGGTCAGGGTTTCCTCTGTGGCATGAACTGGAGGTGTAGGACGTGCAGGAAGTGGTAGTTCTCAGTTGGGGGGTGCAGAGAAGAAAAAAGACCAAACCAACTGAATACGGGTAGAGATTTCTAACCAGACTTTCAGTTCAAATCTCAATGTAAATAAACTAACCCTGATTTTTCATTAATTTCTTCACTTACCTCTTTTATAAAGCATTTTTAAATGTTCAGTCTATTTTGGGTGTTGAAAGTCAATATTTTTATTTTAATCTGGTTTTAGATTAGATGATTTCAGTGTGCCATCTGACATCAGCATGTTCCTCCTGTAATTGATGAAGCTAAACCCTGGGCTACCAGAACACTATAACAAGGACCCAGCTCCTCAATCCATTACTCACAGGCACCTGGAGGATAAGAGAGTATGCTTAACATTTCACAGGTCAGTTTTGGTTGCAGGTACTATGGGGATTAGGAAAGGAAAAAATACCATTGTTGAAGCATGAGTATCCTGAGGAAGTTTTTGACATCTCCCCAAAACATGACTTCAAGGAAGGCAAACTCTCACAGTACTATTGATTTTTCAAAAGCTATGTGCCAGTTACTGGGCACATTAAAGGCTGCACCTGATTTTAGCAAGACTGATTTGAGAAATTCTGGTTTAGGAAATGTGTGAGAGGTAAGTGACCTTTTCACTGTTCAGTATCCAGTTTCACTGTTTTTCACATTGTTGTTTTTCTAAGTGCTTCATTAGTAGACATATCCGTATTCATCTTGAGCAATCTGGAGTCTTGTCACCATGGTGTTGCAAGCCTTTACAGCACCACATTAGCGGGCAGCAACACTGGCAGGGAACACAAGAAATAGTGTTTGCTAGGAAGAGTGGGCTGAGGTTTGGGGCTGATGGGGGCATGTGCTGAGAGGACAGCTAATGTGCAGCTATCTTCTTTCTGTACCTTTCCATTCCTTTTGGTGTGCCTAGTACATCCAGGGCGATTAAAAGGGCACATTCCTGTGCCTTGTGGAAAACAGCTCTGGCTGCTGTCTTGTGAGGTTGGTTCGGTTCCCAACTCTGTACGACAGTACTAGGAATGAGAACAGTTTGGTCCAATATTTCTTGCCAGCAGAACAGCCTAGCAACACATATTTAAATTGCTATCAGTTCAATTTGCTAACTCTTCCCCTGTTGATTTGGCAGAGATGACCGAGGAACAGAATGCTGTCTTTTCAACTGATTGAAATAAATCCCTGAATGTAGATACATAGAGATGGAATAGAAGTTTCTACCAAACTGAGATGCTCAGAGGGCTGCACTTAGTCTTGCTAGGCATGAGGGAAGTAGATGCAGGGAGGATATAGGTTGTCTTTTGTGTGTTAGCATAAAGGTTGGAGAGAGGACTCACCTAGAAGCAGAGATAATTCCATTTCCTAACACCCAAAGGAGGCAGGAAGGGGAAGGGAGACTCGCTTAAAGTAAACCACAGTACAGAGAAGAACGCCAGATTAGTGAGATACAGACTAAGTAAGGGGGCAGAACAATGTACAAGAGCACTGCCTGGCTGAAGGAAAGCCTGGGTTTATAGTCGCTGCTGCAAAATTATTTGTAGGGTGTTTTCTATTATTTTTTTTTAACCCACTTGCTAAAAACAAACACTCTTGAGGGACAAGAATCCAGTTTTACCACTTCCTGATCAAATTCTTTATTTAAATGCTTTTATATAATTGTGAGCAAGCTTACCACTTCGTGTCAGCACCTCTTGCCCCTTCTCTCATCGTTGGAGCCTCTTCACTGCAAAAACATGCCTGAGGCACAAAATTGTAGGAAATAGTGTTGCAGGCTTGTGTGTGTACCTAATTTGTGGCTTTTAGCTTCCTTTTAACTGACTTAATGCCTTGTTCCCTGCCAGTGCCCAGTGCTGAATCACATTTTTAAATGTCCACCTTTCCTTATTCATTGCACTGACAGTGCAATCGTCAAGTCTGCGTTTGTGCATCTCATTCTGGACCTTCTCCTAGGGCTGAGAATCTAGAAGTGGTGGCACTTAATTGAATGTGATAGGAACATTAACATCAGGCAAGTTCATGTCTTTCTAACATTGCTTGAGAGGCCATTATTGTTATTGATTATGATCAAATGTCCCATTGCTGATGCTGAAGAATTGTTGTAATTTGCAGCTGCTGAATATATATGAGGTAAAAAATGTTCATAGTTATTCACTTAGGAAGACAGTACAGTGATTTCTAATAGCGCTTTTTTTCCCTCTATAACAGTACTAAACCGTAATTTCAATGAGTAGGGTCAAAGTCAGAAGTTACGATTTGTCAAGTGAATGAAGTGTGAACATAAACATGAAATTCTGCAATAAAGTTACTGCTGGAACAACTTTCCTGTTCTATTTGAATCCTTTACACAGCTGTGCAAAAGTCTAATTTTTCTCTATAAGAATGATTTTCTTCTTTCCAGTGCTTGGGGGTGTATGTGTGTTTGGGTTTCTGTTTTTTTAAAAAAAGTATATTCAAATGCTGTTGGATTATTTTTAGAAGAAATTAAAATTCCATTCAGACTTGAATGAGTTGATGTCATCTTACAAGCTGAAAAATGTCTCCTTTAGAAATATAGACTATCTAAAGGTATTTTTTAGGATGTGAAATAAATTGTGAAATCATCTAAGAGTGAGATAGCTTGATTTTTTTTATCATTTGTCTTATATACAAATAATGATTTTAATATATGTAGGCTATGATCTCTTATGACTGAGGAATAGTCTTCACAAATTGTGATGTTTTTATTATGTTGGAAATAAAACCAGCCACTGGGTGATTCGGAAGTATATTATCTTTTATTATGTGGCTCTTTCAGTATTGTCCATAAAACAAGGTAACCACTGAGGTGGAGTATTGCTACTCCAAGTCTGACCTACAGTTTTGTTTCCCCACTGATAATTATGGTACGTACATTACAAACCTAAAAGAACTGTGTTTCTTGCTAGATTATGTGGATATATGCGAATAGGAGAAAATGCATAGTGCAGGATGGCCTTGGGATGGCTACTGAATGTCTCCTATGGAATCTTGACTTTTCTCAGATTCCAAGTTAATGAAGCTAAACCTGTAGTAATTGCTTTCATAACGTGATTAATGGTGGCATATTTAGGCAATTGGGCAGTGACCCAGGAAAACACTTAAGCACATGCTTAGTCGTTTTGAGGAAATCAATAGTAGTTTCACTGCTAGGCCCCATTTTTGCCTTGGAGCACTTTGCTGTATTTGGTTTTTGGTAAATAAAGAAGCTAAATTCTGGAAAATGCTCTAATCTTAATTACAAAATATGTTTTAGTCATGCATTTGACAAGTTTTAATTAAAGTAGTTTTATATAAATTATATGACACTTGATTTATATGCCCAATATATTTTTATGTGCTTAGAATTTATCACAGTGTCTTTTGAGTATATAAACGTTATCGTATTTATGTTCTGTAAAAGCAATGAAGTCATAATATTATCCTATAATAACATTTCATTTTGCTGTTAAGTCTTTGGTGAAAAGTGTAGTGAAGTATTCAGGGGTTTTGGTGAAATACTGCACATCTGGAAAATAGAGTGTTTTCTGCATATGTAATGAAAGTCTAGGTATTTAACTTGGGTTAATATCCCACAGAATTAGTTCATCATTCTGCTGTAGATGTAAATGAATACCAACTCAGTGTTGGAAATGCAATAGAAATCAGTATAGGGAAACTGAGGTAGTACTAAACTGCGCTGAACCAGAAAGTACTGTTTCATATCTTTTTTTTCCAAGGTGGCAGAAAACAAGTGTTCTTTTTCTGCAAGAAGTGTTTTTTCTGAAACCTGAGTATCTGGTTTCTGTGCGTTCCAATAAAAAACCCAAACACAAAGAAGTTGCTGGTTTAGGCTGTGAAAATACTTCATGAATTTGATCATGAGGGATTATTTTGGATTTATTTGAATATTGACAGAAATTTTTTAAAGAGCTAAGACCATAGACACAGGCAACTGTTGTTCCGTTACCATGGCATATATTGTCATCAGACACTTCTCTGGAAATGCAGATATCTGGATCAGCAATAAGAGCTATTCAAGCAGAATAAATTTCAGGATACTTAGATTTTTGTGTGGGAGTTTCAGCTGGAATATTTACTTCAGCATAATGGACCATGGCAAATTATTCAGATTCATTCAAAAAAGCAATGACCATATATTTAAATTTTCATGTACAGTGTAACACAGTTTTATGTTGTATGTGTGCTATTTTCTACTATGATTTAAAGGATAATAAATTAATCAGTTAATAACTGGGAAGGTTACAGAAATAACAGTAAATGAAAGGATTTATAAGAATTATGAGTTCATACGCAGAGAACTAAAACCAAAACCCAGACCTTGATAAGCTGTTTAAAACAAAGGCTAAAAGACAGCAACTCAGTGTGGAAAGATGGAAGAAATTTACTGAGGGGGGAAATCTTTAATTCATTTCTGAAATGGATGAGGAGCTGACAGACCTGCCTAAGTATTCAGCTGATGTACTTCTTTGTACACGTAGGACGTAGATCATAGCCTTCAGCAGAAACTGAATGGTCGTGAGTTGGGATTTGAAGAGCCCATATTGAAAAGAATTGCAAAAAAATTAAGATCAAATGAGCATGGGACATACATGTTTGTCATCTGAAAAGAATATTCATGTGGTGGTTTAAGACCTGTATAATCAAAGACAATTATTTAAATCAAACAACTTCAATTGAAAAATGAAATCTGGATGGTTCCTCAAGTGTATTTGTAGATCACACTGATCGCACATGCTTGCAATTTCACAATGAGGATTTCTCGTTTCGTATGCAACTTTAATTCCAGTCATGATTCTAAATAGGATCTGATACTTCTGCTATGGCACTAATACTTTTTATCTGGGATTTTGGTAGAAGCAGTATGACGCAAACACAATTTCCATATATATCTCTTTAGATCATTTACTTTATTTCTGATTTCAATGCAGTTATGTTTTCTACCATATAGTTAAAATTATACAAAAAGATTTTTGCTAGTGTTACACTACTGACCTGCTTGCCTGTTGCACAGAGACTTATTTATGGCTAGTGGCAAGACTAATTAACTGATACTCCTACAGCCTGTCATTTGTTCCAACCATCCCTTACATATGGTGATTTCATCTGAGAAATTCTCTTATGAATTCAATGACATTACATGAATGCAAAAATATATGAGTATCTAATACCATTGTTTGGTCAGATAAAATCAGTATGGACACCTAGTTTTCATCCATTGCTAGATGGTTATGAACTAAAAACTTAAAACAGATGAATATTTTGTATATTGCAAAAGATGTGGAGACCCATTTCTTACATGTCAGAGACATTTCTGTTATGTTAAAAATGGGGCTGATGCTGTGTTATTTTCACTTTTCAGTCAGATTCAATTTAGTTAGTTAGGCTTGATGATGTTTTGATTGGAGCTAAAGCTGTTTGTATGTTGTGCACTAGATACTTCTTTTTGCAGAGGGTCACTGTGGCGTCGAGTTTATGTTTAGAACGATGATATTTGCGTTCTTATGCTCATTTTAGCTTAATACGCCGGCCTTCAGACTCTTTATTCCAGATTGAGCTGGTTTTGATCTGCCACTTAGTTTCTGGAAATTTGAAGAGGAAAGGTGCAGGCAAGAATAAAAAACATTTCTTGTCATTAACAGGATATTTCTATGTAGGTTTTTTCCTTTCAGAGACATTCAAATCACCTTAGAAATTTCCTTCCAGAATTGGATTGAAAGCGTTTTAACATACATATGTTTAAACTGCATGCATTGATATTAATGCTGCAGATGAAAGGTGTTTAAAATTATTATAGTCGATATGGGTAGTCAAAGAATTTTATATAAAGATGGCACATAACAAAGAGCTGACTAAAAATGAAGTTATAATGATGAGACTTGAACTACAAGAGCACCAGCTGGTTTCTTAGCAAAATCAGCCTGCAACACAGAGAAACAGTTTAGTTTATACATTCAGGAAAAGAGGTAGTAGACTTTTCCCAATCAGTTCTAGATCACAGGACCATAGGTTCAGCTTTAGATATAGTTACATAGTAAAAGAATAAGACTGTTTAAAGTTCTGTACTTGAACACAATTACTGGTAAGGGAAGCACCTAATGTTGGTACAGTTTTGAAGTTTAGATACCAAATAGTCTTTCTGCACCTCAAAAATTTTCAGACAGCTAGATTGCTTGTACAACATTGAGAGATACACTAATGAATTTGACGGTATACATTTACAGTACACCATTGGTATAAAAAGCTCATATTTGTCATGGAAATAATACCAAAGTACAACTGTCTCAAATGATAATAGTCAGATTCTATGATTTGTTCTCATATTTGACAGTACTTCTCTAGGACAGGTTTTGCATTAGTATGCTCCTCAGGAGCAGTAAGAAAAAAGTAATTTGTCCTTAGATTTTTGAAGCCCAGAGCCTCTGACTGTGACTAAAAAAAAGCTGGTAGGGTTTTCACAAAAATAAGACTTATATCTTCCCTGGTTACTTCTGACTAAATACTTCCCTCCTCCAACACGTTAAGTTTTTTGGAAATCTGTGAGGTTTGAACACTGATGATAAATTTCTTGCTCTGGTTCTGTGCAGCATGATTTTACACAGCATTTTTATAAAAATGCTTTCTCTTCCTGCAAAGGTCGAAGAGTGCCAATTCTGGCGTCCTTATTCTGCTGTCCAGCTTTCTTCAGAAAAAGTTACTCAGCCGGTGTAGTTCACAAGCTGTCCCGGGCATTCCCCTGTTCAATACAAATATCTGTGCCTGAGGTTTTCCAGTCTATGGCCTGAGAACTCTGTAGATAGAGTTTGTTAAGAGTTTTGATCCAGGGCAACCTTCTGAGAACACCATAGGAAAGGAATTTATGACATAGCAGACTTCTTAATTGAGACATCTGTCATCTTTTAGCATCCTATTTGTTGCTTTTTACTGCAGCCCATACCATTTTACACTTGGGCATGCAGTAGATGCCAGATTTTTTTAATATATATTTTATATGATGTAATGTACCCCAACTTTCACATCTCTGCAGAGTTTGACCCTCAGGCATCTTAAAGTATTGAGACTCTTGGATGGAGTATATTGCACATGTGGGAAATATTATTTTTTATTAGAAGGAAATAGCCATAATTACTGCTTTAGCTATCTTGTTAATTCCCTTTTAAAACTCAGAGTGATAAATGTGGTGGTTTCTGGATGTTTAAAATCTAAAAGAAAGTGTTTAAATACATACTGTGTAAGAGTTTTTAAAAAATCAGTACAAAAGCTAAAGGCCAAAGTAAAAGTAAAACCTTTCAGGGAAAAAATGCCTGCAGATAAACAGGACAATTGCATGGTATTTTTTATCTAGAGGCTTTTGAAAAACTTGCAATTTTGACCTCATTTTTACAAAATTGCTTTCATTGCTACTTTCTTGTTTAATGTGTTGGTACCTCAAACAATTTGCACACTTCCTTCCATTGCTACTATCTTACTATATCTGTGGGTCTCATAAAATTTGTTCAATTATTTGTACATAGCACTGAATATTAAGTATTATAATTTATTTCAACTTTTGATTGTTTAAGCTCTAGAGTTTTGAAGTTTTAATTTAATCTCAAGTTGAATATCAGTTGTATCAGACCTCTTGGATAAAACCTCTTCTGATGGCTACTTTATTTTTCCATGTTCAGTACTTAGGAGTTGAAGATAGGGAGGAACAATGAAGTACTTTGATTTGTTTTGTTGTGTAAAGATTTTATAGCAAATGTTTAATGGGTTGCCATTGATTTTACTAATTGGTATAGCAACAGAAGGTTTTATCAGTCACTCTTTGTTTCTGTCCTGTATTTCTGTGAAGATGCTACTTAAGACAGCTTAGAATGACTAAGACAATCTCTGCCATTTCCTTTCCACTACATTTCCATATAAATCCAATGTATAGTTCCATATGATTTGATGGTTATGTTTTCCACTGTATCAGACTGCTCGAATGCCTGCCATGTATAATCAGTGATGTATTTGTTATAGTTGTGTACTTAAGGAACGTTATTTTTATTCCACAACTTGTATATAAGTTCTCCAAATCCCTGGAGAGATTTAACACTTTTATGGGATTCAGATCCCATAAAAGAGAGAGGAAATCTAATTGTGGAACTGTTAATCTTTCTATCCAGGACAAAGGTGAAGTCTGCAGTATCTCTTTATTTTATCTTTGTTGTCCAACGTAGCATGACTTAATAATTGCTTTTCTCTCAAAAGGTCTTGTTTTAGGAAGAAAAGAAGTTCAGTGGTCTCTGTTTTCTCTTGATCTGATATATAGAATTATGTTAGGCAATTTTGCCTTGCTCTTTTCTGTACCACCCTTCCTAGAGAGTTCTGTAAATCCCTAAACTTAAACTAGCAGATCCTTTTTCTTTAGCTGAGATATAGCTACGTTGGTGTTTTTCAATCTTTCTGACACCCTAAAGGTCTAAAAGGTCCTTATGGGGCATGGGAAGGGGGGAATAGTCATTGCTGTGTAAGTGAAAGTCATAAGAATATCTGTAACACGCTTCAAGTTTATAGTCTGAGATGTCATTTAGCAATTTGGCTCCACTGCATTTGGTTAAATACTGCCAGGTAAAACCCACAAACACAGTTTCATACGTTTGCTTTCTGGGACTTCTACATTTACTTGGTTGTTTTAGTAACCGAAGTTTGATGACTGTAATGGATGATTGTTAGCACAGTAGCCTATGTTGATTTGACCCTAATTCCTATTGGTATATAGAGTGGATTATGAATTAAGCATTTATTTGAAGTTTTTTAGTTTAACAGAGGTTAAACTAGATCATCATCTAATTTAACAAATGAAAGCTCAGTAATTTTATGCTACAAAAGCAGCAAAAGACTCAAGAGAAAACATAAAATAATAAAATGATTTATTATTTCTAAAGCAATTAATAGAAGCAAGCTGTTCATTTTGATATTTGTGTAATTCTTAAATTCTTGGAAATATCATTTGCTCCTTTATGATTATTGAACAGAAACTCTTCCCTGCTGTTAAGGAACAGAATATTATATTAAAGCAGAAATTCTGTATGTTAGACACTATGACTTGCAGATTCATGTTAAAATATGAATTATCTGCACTCTGAATTTCTCATTTCTTGACCTTAAAAACAATGTTTTCTTTTTAGTAGTTTAAATATTTTAAAGACTGCTTGGTTAGTGTAAGAATGTCTACTGCTAGTGAGTTTTATATTAATAAATGTAATTTTTAAAATTCAATGATTACTTGTCTGCAAAATAAGAGAATCTATTAATAAGGGCTAATTTAGTTAACCTCCAAAGATTGTCTTTTGGAAAAAAAGGGTTTATATATTTTGAAGATTTCTGCAGTTCTTATTACTGCATCTGTTTACTTTTCTGAAAAATATGATGCAAAACTGTTAATCTCAAAACTTTGGAGCTGATTTAACAGAAAATGTCAACATATTTCAGTTTTTGCAGTTCAAGATACACCTTCATCGTTTCTCAGGAAAAATTCCTCCTTTTTAGCTCTAAGTGTGTCTTATTCCATACAAAATCTGTGTATGGTAGTGAGAATTTTGAGTTCTCAGCACTCATCAAGTTTTATTTTGTAGACTTGGGAGTGAATTTTTTCTGAGCAGCTACTGAGTAACAGAAGAGAGAATCCTTGGGAAAGTTGCTAAGTCTAATTTTCCATAGAATAGACCTGTAAGTTAACCAATACTTCTGAATTTCAACCTTTTTTCTTTACTGGTAATTTTCAAGTTTGTTTGTTTGTTACGATAATGCTTGTTTGTAATGCTAATGATATGTAATGCTAATGATATCTTCAGATATTGGTCCAGATATATGTTCTGCATTTGAAAAACTTAGGCCTTGTTTCAGCACTCCTGTCGTCCCTTTGCTTTGGAAATAAACCAAGCCAAAGTAAGAAGTGATCTCCCTGGCTCAGGTACAAAATCTGAGGAGAGACCACAGGCAGTGTCTTGGTCATGTAGATTCAGAGGGACTTAACATATTTTTCTGCTTAATTCACAGAATATTCTTTCTGGTTCTCTGGTTTATTAAAGCCTTTTACCATTGAGAGAGCAGCAAGGTAATGCAGATTGTGTGAATTCAGGTGTAGAGTGTTTTCAATAGCCCACAAATCATAAAATGTGATTTTCTCTTTTAGTTCCTAGTTCATAATACTAAATGGTTTAGAAAATTGTATTAGGTAATTTTCTCTAGTGCATTTGATGTAAATTACACTAATATTGTGAAGTGCTTTTGTTTAACATATTCTTTGTAAGTTAGATAAATGAGGGTTTCTGAACGATGGAATTAGATGAAGCTCATTATGATGAACAAGATCACATTAAGTATGGTTAATTCTTTGTACTAGTGGTGCCAAGCCAAGTAACTTCACCATTCCTTGTAAGACTGGTTTTGCTTGTCTATGCATTGAAGGAAATTTCATCAGTCATGTAAGCATCATCTAACATGTTTTTTCCTTGAACCTCGCAAAATTGTTATCATTAGCCAGTGACGGTTTTTCCATGACCATAATGATGGTCTTGCACATTTTGTAGTTGTGAAAAATAAGAGACTGTAAAGTAAAACTTATGTGGGCTTTGTGACTTCTGCATTAATGATCACTGTCCATGGGCACTAGACTTGTTATGCGGTCTGAAACACAAATTCTGTCCACCTTTTGCCCGCTTTGAGTAAGGAGGAAAAAGTACTTTTCCATTTGCCAGTCCTTTTGAACAGTAAATGATAGTGGAACTACAATTCATGTGTATAGCCTAAATTGGGTGCAGGCATTACCGGTTCTTGTGCTTACAACATCTGAAGGCACAGAAGGGGAAGAAAACAAGGCTTTGAGTTAATTTAATTCTCTTTCTGGTTCCTTAACTGCTCTGAGTGGATTCAGTAGACTTTAAGTACACTGAGAACGTACATAGAAACTGCTAATGGTAATGAGTTTCCTTTAATAATGAACTTAAAATTTGGGATTCCTACTGTTACCAAAGCAGTGGTTCAATTACAAAAATTCCTGTTATTCTTTTTGTGGATAATAAAGGATTGGTGGAATTTAATGGGACTATGGAAGTATTAGAACAAGGCAGATCACACAATTTACTGCACTTGAGAAATGTTTGAAGTCCATCACTACTTGTTAATTGGTTACTGCAACCAGAGTAACAAACAGTAAGTTTCTGAATTTTTTAATCTTTCTGTAAGTGGTACATCCAGAGGGGAGAGGAAAAAAAAAAACCCCACCACATAAATTAAAGCAGTTTTTGAGGGCTGGACTTGAAAACAGTAATACAAAATGTCTTTTCTAGCAGAATGGTGTAGTAGTAGCACATGTACAGTGGTATTTCACTCTAACTTCAAACATAGACTTTTGTCATAGCAATATGAAGTTAAAGTTAGGTCTGAATAAAAGGAAATTGCAAACTTTTCTTACTATGCATTTTACCTTTTTCTTATACTTTTACCCAGTAGACATATGAGACCAACTAGATACTACTTACTGTAGAAACCTAATTTCTTTGCTTTTGAGAATGAATCCTCCTATGTTTAGAGGAGATGCTGCACAGGCATTTTCTAGAGAGGGAAAGATCTGTTTGAAAAATCAGTTTTCCTTCCCGACTTCCTGATATATCAACAAAGAACACATTTAGTCCATCTTATAATGTCATCTAAAATTCAGCTGTCCATGAGTTAAGGATGTTGCCTTCCCATGCAGCAGGGCAGTATGCCCAGCTGGGACATGTCATTCACCAGATACAGTTCATAACAGGCCTGAAGAGGCCCATGGCCTCCTTTTAAGAGGTGGTTGTGCAACTGAATGGTCACGATAACATAATGCTAGATCAACTGAGCGACAATCGTAATAGAGGTGATGCTGTTAAGTGGTCAGGGTAGATATCTGAGGAAGGATGACCAACAATTAGTGCAAGGCATAGCATTTAGACTTCTGTCACTCAGATAACCAGATTTCTTCCTTATCCAGTACCTGGCCACTGAAGCCAAAGCAGCCACTTGTATTCAAAATGATTGTGTAAAATAATTGAACAATTAATTGATAATTAGAATTGAACAAATTAATTTAATAAAGTGAACAATTAATTCAACAAGTACTTGACATGTGAAACACTTTTTCTATCCTTTTGCCTTAATATAAAATATAACTTACATATTCTAATAATTTATAAAAATATTTTGGTTGTCCAGAATAATAAATCTTGAAGAAAATGGGTTATACTGATCATAAACCTTCACACTGTTTTTTTTTCTCTTCTGAAAATGAAAATACTCAGAAAAACTAAATCAGAAGATAATTTTTTCAGAAAGCAGTAGGAGGTGATTCTTATCTTAAAGAAGAGTTTTGATTTTGGTCTGCTGACCTTCATATTTTCAATTTCTTTTTATGGTTTAATGCTAAATCATTGTTTAGATTTTTTTCTTGTATGCTGGTGTCAGATGCACTCATAACAGCTAGTCAGAAGTGATACTGTTGTTACCATTAGAAATAAATATTCTGATATTAAATAGAATTTAAAATAGACCTCATCTATATTAATTTAAAGACTGTAAGTAAGGGTCTGCAACCAAATCATGAAAACCAAGTGATTGGTTAGTCTAGAAAATGAAGAACATCCCCAAATCAGAAGCGCACGTGTGAGCACACATCAGGTCACGGTTAGAAGGTGGCAGCTGCGAAGGGTTCAGTGCAGCTTTCAGGGCCAGGCCCCCGGGGATGTGAGGGTTTGGAAGGACAGGGCACGTGCCCTTTATCATACCATGCCTTGCACAGATTTGTGGAGTGTCACCATCTTGAAATGAGCTTCTGATGAGTCATCCATCGTACTGCTCTGTTGCTGTCTGTCTCTTTGACCTGATAGACTGGTTTCAGACTCGGAAATTGTGTATTTCAGTAACTTTTTGTTATTTCAACTTTGCTGGAAGTGAACTTTCTATCACTATAATCCTGCGGTTTTTCCTTCCTCTGGCTTCTGCCACTGGAATCCACTAATTGGATCTTGTGTCTTTGTGGTAATCTTTGTGTTTAGTCATTTTCTAAAAGATGATTTTTATTATGATTCATTGACTGCATGTTAATTCATAAATTATTCCCTGTATTTTAGAAAGTAGGGATGTGTATGTTCATAAGGGACTAGAACAAAAAGATGAGTAGTAGGCCTACATCTGTAATTCATTATGTTTCTAAATTATCACAAGGCACAGTTTTAAAAAATAGACTGACAAAATATATTAATAAACATTGGTAGATTCAACCTGAATACCAAAGAGTGGTAGGGGATACACTTCTGTCCAAAATACAAAGAGAAGCACAATATGAAATTTGCAGAAAAAGTAATTGCAGAATTTTTTTCTTTAAGAGTAGTTCGAGACTGGTCTGCGTATGCCCTTTTTAAATACTTCTGATGTAAAGTCAGCTCTGAGTTCATGAAGCATTTGCTGAAGGCAGCTGATGATTTATGCATGTTCTGTTTGCTTCATTAAGCATTTTTTATGCGTGTTTCTGAAGACAGAATGCTGGACTAGATGGACCACTAACGTGCTGTATTATGGCAATTACATTCTCCGTTTTCCTTCCTACCTACCACTTTTTAGTCACAGTTTCCATTTATTCAAAAATACTATCCATTTGATACAAGCTATTAAGTTTAGTTCTTTTTCTTTACTGGTTTACTAACTTTTACTCTTTGTTATGGCAGAACAGATTTGTCCCGGAGAGTATGATTAAATTCTGAAAAGAGACTCTCTAATGGATCTTCACGTTCTATGCTTATTATCTACAGATGATTTTCAGTATGAAATTTGGCCAGATTAATAACAAGTCTGACAAAATCTGGTATTGTTTACCTGGATGTCATTCTGAAGTCATAGTTATTTATGCAAATACCAGCTCTTAATTGTTACTAGTTCTTAATTTTCTGGTTCCGAGTAACTTCTTTCAATATTTCTAATTAATTTCCTCTGACATATATTAATTATTATAATAGAATAAATGGTCATATTGGTTATTTTTTGGCGTTCTGGGACATTCTTATGGTTTAACTTGCTTGAGGTTTTTGCAGTTGTTACATGAAGTGTCTATAATGGTAGCCAGCTTATCATAAAAAAAAAAAAAGAATGAGAGTAAAAAACCCTGGTAGGTGTTTTTTTTGCCTTTGCTGTATTTTGTATTTATAAGCTTTTTTGGATCCTCAGCTTTAGGAGAATGATATGTGTTTTGTATGTATAACTTTCAAGTAAAAAAAGTAAACTTTTCTTAAAAAGCATAGTCATCAAATTAAGATCTTCATTTGTCAGAGCTCTGGGGATTTTTTTCTAAATCATCAGATTTATTTATTTTTTTTTCCCCTGTCTCTGAAAGATAACTTCCAATTTGGGTCATTGTTCTGGTGTTTCTTTCTGTGCAGGTGTTGAGTACTCCATTTACACATTTGTGTTTCTGTTTCAAATCTGAAGCCTTCCTTTTGCAGATGATGGAGAGATTGATTACTGTCTAGCGCTTGTTGGGAATCTGTATATAGGAGGGCACCGTGATTAGATTTTAATGGAACAGTGCACACAATAAATTGTAATTTTAAAAATGTTTTGTATCATTTAATTAAGTAACTGTGTCACCTAGAGTATGTGGGAGACAACCTTTTTGGATAGCAGCTCTATTGGATAATAATATATTAAACGTCATCACATGTCAGAGGACAAGTAGTCTGGCAAATAGGGGTTGACTTGCGAATCTCCTTGAGAGTCAGCATGAGGTGCTGTTTGAGTTTTCATACGATAAGGGCGATATACGGAGCACTGAACCTTCAGCTTTCTTAGATAGATTTGGTGTCTAATTACGACAATTTCTTTGGCTTTCTTGGGCAGTATCTGTAGGTGTTATGATACTACTTCTACTCAGTGCTCAGAGGAATCCGTGTAAGAGTTGTTATGTTCATGAGACAACTTGGCAGACTTGTCAAAATTTTACCTTAAAAATCCAAATCCATGAAGGGAATGGTGGTTTATAATAGCTTCCCCTCAGCTGTGCTTAACTGGTATTTAATCCAGTTGGGAGAATGTTCTTTTCATAGGATATTTTCTCCACCAAATTTTCCACCGTCTCCTGTGAGCAATGGCATCATGTGAACTTCTTAAAAAAATAAGTAGAACCTTTTAAATGAGCGTGAAGCAATCTATATTTCAGTCTGTCCATAGTTCCTCCCAAAATATTTTTCTGACATCAACAACTTGTTATGACTTGGCATACTGGAATACATAAATAATGTAGTGGTGTTTATGATGTACTCATGAAGATGAGGCTGATGACTCAGATGCTGTAATATGCATTCCATGGGATTTTGCAGATTTTGGCAAAATTATTAGACTTAACAACCTATAATTTTTTTTTTCTCTGTAAGTAGGCACTGGCTTTCATGGAGATTTATAATGTCATAAATATTAATGTTTTTTTTCAGGGTTATAAATAATAGTTTGCTTCTTAAGGGCTAGTAATATAGATTTTAGCAGAACTGTAGCTTCTGTATAATAATGCTGTCATGCCTTCAATTTACCATATGTCTGATGATTTCTTCAGTATCAGAATTGGTAATTAGGTTCATGTAAATGGCAAATAGGAGTGACATGTGAATCTCCTTGAGAGTTAGCGTTGAGGTACTGTGCATCCCCATGTCATTATATCCATCCACATCCAGAGAAGCATGTATTCTTCTTCATCTGTGTTTGGCAGTCTGCTATTATATACAATACAAAATGGTCTTAATAATTAATGTAACAGTAAACTTTTTAACACCTCCTAGTAGATAGCAGAGGTTCTTTTTCAGATTATTTCAGTATTTTATAAAGACTCGTGAAATTAATTAGACAACATTTTCAGCAACTGAGAAACTTAGTGAATCTGAAAATTACATTCTTTACATGCTGGCCTATGCATTTGTATATGCCTTTACGGCAGGCCTGTACATTTCTAAAGATGTTTTGTGTTGCTATACTGTGTTCCACAGGTGCTGGAATAATTAATTCTGAGCTGAGTTTGGGTATTCTGGGGAAGAGGTATGGGAATATCTTTCAGGGAGGAAATGAAAGTAATCTATGTTATTTAGTTAACAAATCATATAGTCCAATGAGAGTATTTTTTGTCCTGAATATAGTCTCATTTATTTGTAGCCTAAAACTGTTATTAAAATGTTTTTCTATGCATACTTAATTGCCTCCTTGAATTGAAAACCTTTTTTTTTTTCTCCCCAGAACTGATTAAAAGCACGCCTTTAATAAAAGTATTACTGTAACATGATTATGGGGAATTTTCACACAATCTGTGGAACAGAAAATTGAAGAAGCTTCAGTTTCATTATGTCCGAAGACATTTTGTTCCACCTAGAATTTCTTAATTCCACATTTAGAAATCTCATTAATCATATCATGTACTTTTTTCATAAAGAATGACTTCTTGCAGTGTTTACTCAGAAATTTCCATTGTATTAAAGGGATTTTTATCTATGTATAGGTAAGAAATGTTGACCCTAATGTTTTTATCTTATGCTTTTGGGTTTCTCCAAATAAAGTATCTTTTGCTTAAAAGTTCAAAACCCAGCCTTTTATAAACGTACAAGGAAACCTTTCTAGTAGGTGCAACAACAAACTAAAATTGATCTGTACCAGAAGAGACATTTTATTTTGCATATATTCAGGGTATTGAGTTACAACTTTCATCTTACATTTCCATTAATGTTTTGGTAGAAAAAAACTATAAGAATACGTAAACCTCATGAAATACTACAGAATAAAAACTGTTCTGATTACATATCTTTCATATAAAGTTGTAAAAAATTGCCAGTGGAAATAAGGTTTTTTAGATGTGGCATTTTTAAGAAGCACACTTACGCAAGAATTCAGAACGGGTGAAATTTACTTTTATGAAAGGAACCAACTGAAGTGTTTCAAATCACTTAAAGCTCAATTAAACTCTGTTATGGGAGCCTGAGTGGAATTATATGTGAATTTTATTCATTACTATTTTACACTGGTTGATTAACTATCGAAATACTATAATTGTCACGTCCAGTACTGAGAAAATGTGTTAACGATCTTTGAAAAGATTCCTAAAAAAAGCTTAAAAATAATTAGGACTTGAGTTACTTAGTCTCTTTCTTTTAATCAAAGGCAGGATAATCATAGCAAACTGCACATACATCTGTAAGAGCTGGGTCCACTGGAGGACTGAGATATCTAAAGATGGCTTGGCTGAAATGAAAGCAACTAACGTCAAAATTTGTCCCGCAAAAATCTTTGCTTAGATGTCACTGCTTAACTCTGGTTGTTCCTAAAATCACTGGGAGCCTCTTCACGGTGTGAGTGGCATTTCTACATGTACCATGCCTTCTTCGTGTCTGCCTGAGGCTGCTCATGCTGTGTAACTTGGCACTTAGCATAGCCTGGCTGCTGTCACAGACTTGTCACTTCTCTATCCTGGTCTCCAGCAAGACCCAGATGTATACATACAAGGTTTATGAATTACCTTCCCTCCTAATGCAGGAGTCTTATTCTTATGTACATATATATGCAATCTATGATCTAATGCAACTTCAACATCTCTGTGGAGGCCTAGGAAATCAGCAAATATTTCAGGTCTGCTGGTACTGTGGCAATTGACATATACGTTTGACATGTAAAATTGCAAGTAACTTTCATTTTGTTTACAACTCTTGGAGGTTGCTGTCTTCCAAAGGAAAGAAAACCTTGTGTTTATATCCTTGAAAAAAGTAGAAAAAAATTGTTTAGGACAATCA
The DNA here is from genome assembly GCF_000690535.1 of Cariama cristata. NCBI lineage: Eukaryota > Metazoa > Chordata > Aves > Cariamiformes > Cariamidae > Cariama > Cariama cristata. The sequence continues at coordinate 140,840 of NW_009628182.1, read as the reverse complement.
TCTAGGTGGTTATTGTTTTCATGTGATTTTGAGGATCTCTTGGAACACAATTATATGAAATATTTCAAATTTTCCATATGTCAAATACGTTATTAAGTTATTTTGTCCATGCTCAGTCATATAACACCATTTTTTTTTTGTGACCTAAAGAAGTCATGTTCATGTTTTTTGCTGAACAGACAGGGTGATATTTTGGTCACAAAGATGTAATTTGCATCTGTGTTGAATTTTAGTTAGCTTCATGGTTCCTCATTAGTGGTAGACACTTAATAGATAGATAATAGACAGTTAATGTCTATCTCAGTTTTATATGAGTGCATGAGAAAACATATATATATGTGTGTGTGTACGTCTTTAGTTGTTTGCAAATATGTTAAATATTTGGGGTTTCAGTTGTATTATAGATATTTGTATTTTTTATATAGTAATTGCATTCTGTAACTTACCCAGATTCACATGCTGATATTTCATATTTGAAATCACAAATAGGTTGACTTGAACAGAGTTTTGTCTGTTGCTTCTTTGCATGCAGGTGACTCACAAACTACAACTGGGAAGCTATATTTGCAGTTCTATGCATGCCTGTCTATACATCTTTGCATCTAACTTAATTTTGGATATATTTTCTGTTCTTAAGCAACCGTGGCTTGTGTATGAGCTGATATTTCACACAGAGATGGAAAAGATATCTTTGCACATCATTGCTTAAAAAGTTAAAAGGAAGAAAACTTTATTAAATATCTGAAATTAAAGGTAGAAATCTTCTCGGGGTATTCTGGAGCCTTTGTTTAGGAACCTTTGTTTCATTTTATGCCAACTGTGGCGCTGTAACAGTAAAATTTGATCTGTCTGAAGTTGAATGAAGGCTTTGGTATGTGAAACCTAGAAAATATATTCTTTTTTTAATTTCACAGAGAATTGCTTTTTCTAAACATATAGTTAGTCAATTTGTTCAACTGCTTTTAGAGATAACAAGGCAAAACTCTCTTATCCACCTCAAGTTTGTAACCCCTCCTTCCTCATTTTTTAATATGAAAAAAGTATCTGCTGCCATAGAAAAAAGTATCTGCTACTGTTCTGAACATTAAATTTGCATGGGACCAACAATGAATCAAATATGAGAACTGAGATAGATAGCATTGCTTTCCTTGTAGGTGAAGGGTAAAAAATAGGCAGGTGAAGGAGCATGGTAGAAAAAAATCTGTGTATATATCTTAGATTTCCACAGTCACAAACTGTTTTCATCTTGGCAGAAATCTGAGACAAATGCTCCCCTATTCTCAGCTGGTGCCGAGTTGTATTTCAGTACAATGATCAGATAGAAAGGTGCAAAGAAACATGAATTTTGTTCAGTATACCTTTAGACTGTATCCAGCACAGACATTTTCAAAGTTGTTCTCATTAGCTTTTGGTGCCAGGAACCCTTTTTGTTGCAAAGATGCTACCAGCCAGCATCCCGATGTGTATCAGCTGAGAAAGGGGGGAAGTGTTGGGGACCGTTGCAGTCATTCTGTACCACAGCAGCGTGCATGTGCGGCAAGAAAATACTATGGGGAAGACAAGGATGCTGTTGTGTTTCCTTTGTACTTCCAGAGTGAAAAGAAAATCTAGAGGAGCAGGAGGAAAATTCCAGTCCCTGGTGTGGATTGCTCACCTGAAACACAGAGTTATTTAAGTTTCTGTTATGAACGATCTGTTGTTTGTTATTAGAACTGCAGTAACTGATCTTTCCTCATTATTGCTTTCACATATGAAATGAGCTCTATTTACTGGTTTCCCCCAGGCTGTTGCTTCAGTCATTCTGTTTATTTTGTTACATACTTATGAAATCTTTATGAAAGAGGAATGCGGTACATTAGGCATTATATAAATGACTTGCTTCTGCAAAGAAGCTTTCCGGAGAGATGATGTATTACTCAAGTTTCTTGTGTTTATTTTATCGAGGCAAAAAACTCCGTAGTATACCTTTTCCTTCCCCCTTTTTCTTCTGGGGATTCTTTACTAGTGGCTTTAGACTTTCCTAGTGGTTTGTACTGATTGGAGATTTATTCTTGTGAAACAAAGCGTTGCTAGAAATGGAATGAACCGTTCTTTCTGCCGCCTTGGCTCCAGTTTTAGATTAGCACCTGATAGATGTATTTGTATGTCAAAGGTTTATGTTCTGTGATGTCAGAATACATAATTTGAAAATTAAAAACCATGTTTATCTGTGTGCAGTTCATATGTCTTAGCCTTCACAGAGTGAGTTGTCTAGAGCTTGACCCACGTCCTGGCTCCTGTGAAGATTTATGATGTGCTATAGAAAAGAGCACTTTATGATATAGCTCTTAAAATTGTGTTAAAAAGAAACTGCTATTGTTGAAAGAGAGAAATCTAAACAAAGCTGCTTTTTCTAACTCCAGAAGTCATACATCTGATTCCTTCTTAAATGTATAGAGTTGAAACTCTGGTTTTTCATTCATGCAGGACAGGTTAATTCATCTAGAAACACTTTTTACTTTAGATTGCCTAAAGTTGTTTTTAAAATTATTTGTCTCTGTGCAATGTTGTGTGTTACTTTTAAACATACTTGAAAAAGCCCACTACAGTAGTAAAGTACTTGGGGTCATCTGTTCCCTAACATTGCACCCTTTGATCACAATCTACAGTATGAAATGCGTATGTAAATCTTTAATCTCTGTTTCTATACTTGTTTATTCTCATCTGACATGTGCTGGAATGGTTTTCTATGTTTCTAATTGAACACAATGTTTGTATGTTTCTAGGTGAGCAATGCTTCTGTTCATTTTTGATGTATTTCAGTGTTGTATAATTCAAAGGATTTTCTTTCATTTTGGCTTTTCAAACTTAAAGTAATAAAACTGAACTTGGCTACAACCTCAATATTTGTGATACATTTTCTTGTCTGCTTCCCTAATTTAAAAAAAAAATCAAAGCATGTTAGTATGACACTTCATGGCTGTCTTACCTCCTGTCAATTGAATTTGCTTTAGCCTAAATCTTCACATTAAAGGGGTCTGTGTTAAGAAAGTAGTTAGTTCTTCTGCAGTCTTGTACTGAGCTATAGATAATTTTCGGTTTATGTCTTTGATTTTCTATCTAGAAGGAAGTTGTTATGATCTCTAAATAGTCTTATGTAACTAAGTAACTTTAAGATCTCCTTCAATTGCGTCTCTTAAGAAAGCAACTTAATTTGAGATAACCAAGTGTTTTAGTGTTTTGACCAGTTGTTTTTCATTTATCCTGAAAAATACATTTTCTTCCCAGAGGAGTTTTGGTTTGTTTTCAGAAGCATATGCCTATTAAGTTGCCATTGACATACAGAAATATTATTTCTAACACTGTATTATGATTCTCTGTCATCACAGCATGATGTCATCAGAAGAATTTTTTTAAATAGTTTTTATGAAGTTGGAAAGAGTATTTGGCAGGTTTTTACTTTTGCTGGTTTAGTTCCGGGGACCGGTAGGCCTGCAAATGGAGTATGTTTATGACATTCAAATATTAGTTTCTTGAAAGCAACTTTGTTTATGGGACTAGTGATGGGATTACAAGTTGGCCATTCCACTAAGGCTAGACTAGCATATTCAGCCAGGGAAGAGCAATAGTCAGTACTGTACTGGTATCCTGCATTACGTGAGAATCAGATTCCATATTATCAGAGAACTGAGTGTACTGGGTGTAGCTACGAAGCATTTAATCGGTAGAGAAATACCACTGGGTATCTTCTTCTGCTTCAAGTATCTGGTTATTTTAAAGCACCCAGTTCTGGTGGGAGAAAGCAATGGCTAACAAAACATCTATATTTATAAATGTGTGTATTTATACATTCATATGTAGTGTTTGAATGTTCTGTCATATCATAGCTGATGTGTAGCATTAATTTGACTAAACTGGCTGATTATTCCTAACAGGTAAAAACTTATCTATGGAATTAGTTTACCTTTAAACCTAAAATTTCTGTATGCCGCAAAGAGAAGAGAAAACTTTTTTATTTTATTGCCCTGGCCCAAAGGCCCTCTGGGATTTTTTTTTTTTAAGTAGTGCACTATTTATTAAAGCAATCTTTTCTTGCTTTCCTTCCTAATCAGTGTTCAAATATTCTTGCCTTGGCAGAATAGAAGTAAATATTGCTGTCAAATTCACTTTGTCCTTATGACAACAATGAAAAACATGAGACATATGAAGAAACATATATCAAGCTGGAAGCTAGAATTTCTTAATAGGAGCAATAGAAATACAGCTCTAGCATGCTTCTGAAATACATTAGTACCTTTTAGGTAATAAATCATACTAAGGAACTTCCTGGTCTTAAAGATTTTCTGTGCTATTTTAACTGTTTTTCTAGAAGAATGATAATTGTGCTATTTTACTGAAAATAACCTGTCACTAAATTCAGTATTTATGAAAAACAGATTGCAGAAAGATATGATTGAAAATCAGCAGACTTTTAAATATTTATGAATCGGTTAAAATATCACCCATATTCTTGCTGTTCATTTCAGATTATAAAATAAACTGCAGTGATTTAAAATGTGTCTTTGGCTAAATATAGAAATAGTTTATGGATGTAAACAATTAACAGCCAAGTGTTGATGTCCTTAATCAGCTCTTGTTCTTGCAAAACACCAACTTAGCTTTAGGTATGGTGATTTGAAAATATGTTTTCCTAAAAGAGTTAACCATTTACCTCCTGAAAATGGTTATACTACAAGTATCAAATCTGAGTTTGAAGGAAGGCTATTTCTTGACCTGGCATTTGCGGACTGGGATGTGAAGGAAGTAGTAGACTGTTACAACTGGGTCTTAGGCAGGAAGGGAAGTGTTCAGGCCAAGTTTCAACAACATAAAATAAACCTAGTGAAAAGCTTAAGACCACTCTCCATCTCTTCACTCGTACACAAGCAAAAAAATCAACCCCCTTTAGTAACTTCAAATATATTGAACAGCTTTTAGAAGGAATAATTTTTTGAATTAATAAGACATAGTTGTATGTTTCTTTTCATGTGTATACCAAGAGTAAACAACCTACAGAAATTTTCTGAAACTACATTGTCTCTGAGTGGGATTTCATCGTCTTAAGCATGATGTTTAAATGTACTATAAAGACTTCAGAGTCCCAACGATATCTGTGTGTAGCCTCAAACCAGAAGCACTCCAGACTTGTTTGCTCACAGTAATCCCAGCCGTCGCACAACATCACAAAGATGTTGTCCAAGGAGTTACTCCTATATAGCACTTCAGTCAACAGACCATGAGAGGCAATGAGTTGTCAAGATACTGATGATGCCTAGTTCCAAGTGAAGGAAGGACAGCTGAGGAATTTTGATATTAACATACTTGATCCATTGAACCACTTCATTAAACAATACCTGTGGGGG